>NC_069504.1:364930851-365193351 GCF_027579735.1 Bombina bombina
CCTAACTTTAAATAGGTTGAGGTCAAGGAAATGGTATTTGTTCATAGTCATATTCCATTTTAAATCTGATCGGAGTGTCAATTTGATTTAAATGTTCCACCCATAGTTTCAATTCTGCTGTATTACCATGCCAAATTATAAATAAATCATCTATTTATCTGGTATACATCAGAATATTAGTATGAGTGTAAGGTAGCATAATGTGGCATTCATACCAAAGCATGAAAATATTTGCGTAGACAGGGGCCATGTTCGAGCCCATGGCCATCCCTACTATCTGCAAATAAAATGTATTGTCAAAGGAAAAGTAGTTTTTAGTTAGACAATGTTCCATTAGTTCCAAAAGGAACTCCAAAGGAGGACCATTATAATGAGGATTCCCCGCGACCATGGACCGGACAGCCTCCAGGCCATCCAAATGAGGGATGACATTATAGAGGCTGTCAACATCCATGGTCATGAGGATATCCCCATCTGTCAATGTTTGAAAGGCATTTAACTTTCATATCATGGCAGTGGAGACCTGTAAGTATGACTTAGAGTTGGTAACTATGGGTTGGAGATGATAATCAATGTATTTTGCTAATCCAGAACAAATAGAATCCCTGGCCGACACAATTGGTCGTCCAGGTGGGTGTATAAGTTATTTGTGGATTTTGGGTAATAAATATAATATGGGGGTTTTGGGAAAATCTATAGAAAGAAAATCCCCCTCTTGTGTAGTTATAAAGCCCATATTTAATCAAAAATCAATAGTTTTATCAACCAATTTTTTGAAGGACATGGTAGGATTGAAAGACAATTTTTTATAAGTTGAGGTATCAGAAAGTTGACGCTGTGCCTCAAGTTTATAATCCTCAAAATTTTGAATCACGATAGCACCCCCCTTATCGGCAGGGTGTATGGTGATTGTAGGGTCACGCATTAGAGTGTCAAGGGCCACTTGTTCAGCTTTAGTGATATTCGGGTAGAAGGGTTTAATATTCTTTTTACAGTCTGTCCTAACCATCCTACTAAAGCTGCGTATAGAGGAATTCGTAGTCGGTGGGTCAAAATTAGATGCTTTTTTAAATTTATGGTTATAGTCAGTCTTAGTCTGATCTTTAAAGAATTCTTTGATGTTTAATAGTGATGTCGCGAATAGTTCACCGGCGAATAGTTCCCGGCGAACATAGCATGTTCGCGTTCGCCGCGGCGGGCGAACATATGCAATGTTCGATCCGCCCCCTATTTGTCATCATTGAGTAAACTTTACATTACAGCCAATCAGCAGCAGACCCTCCCTCCCAGACCCTCCCACCTCCTGGACAGCATCCATTTTAGATTCATTTGGAAGCTGCATTCTTAGTGAGAGGAGGGACAGTGTAGTTGCTGCTGATTTAATAGGGAAATCGATAGCTAGGCTAGTGTATTCATTGTCCACTACAGTCCTGAAGGACTCATCTGATCTCTGCTGTAAGGACAGCACCCCAAAAAGCCCTTTTTAGGGCTAGAACATCAGTCTGCTTTTTTTTTCCCTGTGTAATCTAATTGCAGTTGCCTGCCTGCCAGCGTGTGTCTCAGGCTCAAAGCGTATACTGTGCCCACTTGCCCAGTGCCACCACTCATATCTGGTGTAACAGTAGTGTACATTTAAAAAAAAACAACACTTTTTTGACTGTGAAATAATAGCAGACAGCTGCCAGTACCCAAGATGGCCGCCAATAAGGCAGATGGGGAGGGTTAGAGAGCTGTTTTGGGGGGATCAGGGAGGTTGGGGGCTAAGGGGGGGATGCTACACCACAGCATATGTAAATATGCTAAAAAATAAAAAAATAAAAAATAAAAACCTTTTATTTTAGTACTGGCAGACTTTCTGCCAGTACTTAAGATGGCGGGGACAATTGTGGGGTGGGGGAGGGAAGGGAGCTGTTTGGGAGGGATCAGGGGGTCTGATGTGTCAGGTGGGAGGCTGATCTCTACACTAAAGCTAAAATTAACCCTGCAAGCTCCCAACAAACTACCTAATTAACCCCTTCACTGCTAGCCATAATACACATGTGATGTGCAGCAGCATTTAGCGGCCTTCTAATTACCAGAAAGCAACGCCAAAGTCATATATGTCTGCTATTTCTGAACAAAGGGGATCCCAGAGAAGCATTTACAACCATTTGTGCCATAATTGCTCAAGCTGTTTGTAAATAATTTCAGTGAGAAACCTAAAATTGCGAAAAAATTTAAGTTTTTTTAAAATTTTATCGCATTTGGCGGTGAAATGGTGGCATGAAATATACCAAAATGGGCCTAGATCAATACTTTGGGTTGTCTACTACACTACACTTAAGCTAAAATTAACTCTACAAGCTGCCTACATGCTCCCTAATTAACCCCTTCACTGCTGGGCATAAAACATGTGTGGTGCGCAGTGGCATTTAGCAGCCTTCTAATTACCAAAAAGCAACGCCAAAGCCATAAAAGTCTGCTATTTCTGAACAAAGGGGATCCCAGAGAAGCATTTACAACCATTTGTGCCATAATTTCATAAGTTGTTTGTAAATAATTTCTTTGAGAAACCTAAAGTTTGTGAAAAAGTGAACAATTTTTTATATGTGATCGCATTTGGCAGTGAAATGGTGGCATGAAATATACCAAAATGGGCCTAGATCAATACTTTGGGTTGTCTACTACACTACACTTAAGCTAAAATTAACTCTACAAGCTGCCTACATGCTCCCTAATTAACCCCTTCACTGCTGGGCATAAAACACGTGTGATGCGCAGTGGCATTTAGCAGCCTTCTAATTACCAAAAAGCAACGCCAAAGCCATATAAGTCTGCTATTTCTGAACAAAGGGGATCCCAGAGAAGCATTTACAACCATTTATGCCATAATTTCATAAGTTGTTTGTAAATAATTTCTGTGAGAAACCTAAAGTTTGTGAAAAAGTGAACAATTTTTTTTTATTTGATCGCATTTGGCGGTGAAATGGTGGCATGAAATATACCAAAATGGGCCTAGATCAATACTTTGGGTTGTCTACTACACTACACATAAGCTAAAATTAACTCTACAGGCTGCCTACATGCTCCCTAATTATCCCCTTCACTGCTGGGCATAAAACACGTGTGGTGCGCAGTGGCATTTAGCAGCCTTCTAATTACCAAAAAGCAACGCCAAAGCCATATAAGTCTGCTATAATGGCATGTCTGGCACACAGTGTTGGGGCAAGGGTCCATCTGACCACTGATACCTGGTCTGCAAAGCATGGTCATGGCAGGTATATCACCTACACTGCGCACTGTGAAGCGGGCGTAACCCTTACACTACCTGATCGATACAACATCATACCTGATGTTTTAAAGCACGTTATTCCAAACAATTTAGGAATGTTAGGTGATTTATGCCCTTTATGGATTAAAACCAGACTTGCATCAACTATGTAATTTTCCATGGGAGTTTTGCAATGGATCCCCCTCCGGCATGCCACAGTCCAGGTGTTAGTCCCCTTGAAACAACTTTTCCATCACTATTGTGGCCAGAAAGAGTCCCTGTGGGTTTTAAAATTCGCCTGCCTATTGAAGTCTATGGCGGTTCGCCCGGTTCGCCCGTTCGCAAACTTTTGCGGAAGTTTGCGTTCGCCGTTCGCGAACCCAAATTTTTAGGTTTGCGACATCACTAATGTTTAACTGTCTTTGAAAACAATAGATATCAACTTCAGTCTGGAAATTATCAGGTTAGGTGTAGGGATGAAAGATAGACCCTTATATATATACACATATATGAAAGATAGACCCTTATATATATATACACATATACACACATATATACATATATATATATATATATATATATATATATATATATACACACACACATATATATATATATATATATATATATCAAAATAACAAGAGTATTTTTTTTTATTGGACTAACTATACATTTATAAGTTGACAAGCTTTCGGAAGAGTTCCTTCCTTTATCAAGTCAAGCAATACTGACCAATTCAATGGAATTTACAGATTATATCTTAAAACACAGAATAGCTAAGAAGACAGTGCAGGGAGAGGAGGAGGTGTCGTAAAAATCATGAGGGGGGCTTAGGTAACAGGCAGACAGTGTCCAGTGTAGGAGAACAGACAGGGGAAATATATAGCTTTACATAGAGCATATACTGACATAAAGTTATATATCAACATTGAATCAATATCTATAAAGATGTGAAAATGTATATACAGGGGGAATACAAAAGTTAAAAAAGACAAAAGTGTGGACATAGGCTTACACACATATATATATATATATATATATATATATATATATATATACTGAAAAAGATAGAGGGTGGACAAGCGCACAAGAAGGTACTCCTAGTGCAGATCATTAAGGTGAATTAAATCACTATCGCCTAGATTTAGAGTTCTGTGTTAGTCATCAAAAGCAGCGCTAAGGAGTCCTAACGCTGCTTTTGGCCGCCCGCTGGTATTTAGAGTCGGCCAGGTAAAGGTGTACCGCTCACTTTCAAGCCGCGACTTTTCCATACCGCAAATCCCCTTATGCCAATTGTGTATCCTATCTTTTCAATGGGATCTTCCTAACGCTGGTATTTAGAGTCTTGGCTGAAGTGAGCGTTACACCTCTACCGACAAGACTCCTACCGTCCATGGAAAGCATGTAGTTAAGAGCTTTTTGGGCTAACGCCGGTTTATAAAGCTCTTAACTACAGTGCTCTAAAGTACACTAACACCCATAAACTACCTATGTACTCCTAAACCGAGGTCCCCCCACATCGCCGCCACTATAATAAATATTTTTAACCCCTAATCTGCCGACTGCACATCGCCGCCACCTACATTATCCCTATGAACCCCTAATCTGCTGCCCCTAACATCGCCGACACCTACATAATATTTATTAACCCCTAATCTGCCACCCCCAATGTCGCCACCACCTAACTACAAATATTAACCCCTAATCTGCCGACCGGACCTCGCCGCCAATATAATAATTGTATTAACCCCTAAACCGCCGCACTCCCGCCTCGCAAACCCTAGAATAAATAGTATTAACCCCTAATCTGCCCCCCCCACGTCGCTGCCACCTAAATTCAAGTATTAACCGCTAATCTGCCGACCGGACCTCGCCGCTACTCTAATAAATGTATTAACCCCTAAAGCTAAGTCTAACCCTAACCCTAACACCCCCCTAAATTAAATATAATTTTAATCTAACAAAATAAATTAACTCATATTAAATAAAATATTCCTATTTAAAGCTAAATACTTACCTGTAAAATAAACCCTAATATAGCTACAATATAACGAATAATTATATTGTAGCTATTTTAGAATTTATATTTATTTTACAGGCAACTTTGTATTTATTTTAACTAGGTACAATAGCTATTAAATAGTTATTTACTATTTAATAGCTACCTAGTTAAAATAATTAAAAAATTACCTGTAAAATAAATCCTAACCTAAGTTACAATTAAACCTAACACTACACTATCAATAAATTAATTAAATTAATTAACTACAATTACATACAATTAAATAAACTAAACTAAATTACAAAAACAAACAAACACTAAATTACAAAAAATAAAAAAAAAGATTACAGGAATATTAGGCTAATTACACTTACTCTAAGCCCCATAATAAAATAAAAAGCCCCTCAAAATAAAAAGGTCCCTACCCTATTCTAAATTAAAAAGTAACCAGCTCTTTTACCAGCCCTTAAAAGGGCTTTTTGCGGGGAATGCCCCAAAGTCATCAGCTCTTTTGCCTGTTAAAAAAAAATACAACCCCCCCAACATTAAAACCCACCACCCACATACCCCTACTCTAACCCAAACCCCCTTAAATAAACCTAACACTACCCCCCTGAAGATCTCCCTACTTTGAGAAACAGGTATCGCAACAGTGTAGTAATAATTTGGAAGAGAGATGTGCAGGTAAAAACGTAATTTAATACATGTTACAGAGCGTACATACAAAATTTCAGGCACAGCAAACAAACCCCGCTGACGTGTTTCCCGCTTCACAAGCGGTTCATCTTCTGATGAACCGCTTGTGAAGCGGGAAACGCGTCAGCGGGGTTTGTTTGCTGTGCCTGAAATTTTGTATGTACGCTCTGTAACATGTATTAAATTACGTTTTTACCTGCACATCTCTCTTCCATATTATTACTACACTGTTGCGATACCTGTTTCTATTTGTGACTTTGCTTATATAGGGGTATGGAGAGCCCCCAGCAACAGTGTTAGTATTAGCAGCCAGATCGGAATTACACTGATTTTCTGTGAGGCCCTGGATTAAAGCCCTGTATGCATACTAATGCCCGGTGGATATATGTTTGCTCTGAATACCTGCAAAACGATACAAGGAATCAATACCGCACCGAGAGGGTTATAATCGGGTGAGTCCTCTTGTTTTATATATTTCACTTGGATATTTTACAGTTTAGGTGACATCCGCATTAGTGGGACTCTTGGATAGAGTCGGTTTCACCTCTGAACTTTCACTTTATATATATTACAGCATTTATGACTGAGCAGTCTATTTCTTTTTATATGATATCTCCCTACTTTGAGTTGTGTTCACCCAGCCGGGCTGAAGTCTTCATCCGATGGGGCAGAAGAGGACATCCAGACCGGCAGAAATCTTCATCCTATCCGGGCAGAAGAGGACATCCGGACCGGCAGACATCTTCATCCAAGCGGCATCTTCTATCTTCATCCATCTGACGAGGAGTGGCTCCATCTGATCGGAACAGCCAATAGAATGCAAGATAAATCTGATTGGCTGATTGGATCAGCCAATCGGATTGAACTTGAATCTGATTGGCTGATTCAATCAGCCAATCAGATTTTTCCTACCTTAATTCCGATTGGCTGATAGAATCCTATCAGCCAATCGAAATTCGAGGGAAGCCATCTTGGATGACGTCACTTAAAGGAACCTTCATTCGTCGGGTAGTCATCGGGGAAGGAGGATGTTTCGCACAGGAGGTCTTGAAGATGGTGCCGCTCCTCGTCGGATGGATGAAGATAGAAGATGCCGCTTGGATGAAGATGTCTGCCGGTCCGGATGTCCTCTTCTGCCCGGATAGGATGAAGACTTCTGCCGGTCTGGATGTCCTCTTCTGCCCCATCGGATGAAGACTTCGGCCCGGCTGGGTGAACACGACTCAAGGTAGGGAGATCTTCAAGGGGGTAGTGTTAGGTTTATTTAAGGGAGGTTTGGGTTAGAGTGGGGGAATTTGGTGGTGGGTTTTAATGTAGGGGGGGTTGTATTTTTTTTTACAGGCAAAAGAGCTGATGACTTTGGGGCATGCCCCGCAAAAAGCCCTTTTAAGGGCTGGTAAAAGAGCTGGTTACTTTTTAATTTAGAATAGGGTAGGGACCTTTATTATTTTGGGGGGCTTTTTTATTTTATTAGGGGGCTTAGAGTAGGTGTAATTAGCCTAATATTCTTGTAATCTTTTTTTATTTTTTGTAATTTAGTGTTTGTTTGTTTTTGTAATTTAGTTTAGTTTATTTAATTGTATGTAATTGTAGTTAATTTATTTAATTAATTTATTGATAGTGTAGTGTTAGGTTTAATTGTAACTTAGGTTAGGATTTATTTTACAGGTAATTTTTTAATTATTTTAACTAGGTAGCTATTAAATAGTAAATAACTATTTAATAGCTCTTGTACCTAGTTAAAATAAATACAAAGTTGCCTGTAAAATAAATATAAATCCTAAAATAGCTACAATATAATTATTCGTTATATTGTAGCTATATTAGGGTTTATTTTACAGGTAAGTATTTAGCTTTAAATAGGAATACTTTATTTAATAATAGTTAATTTGTTTTGTTAGATTAAAATTATATTTAATTTAGGGGGTGTTAGGGTTAAGGTTAGACTTAGCTTTAGGGGTTAATACATTTATTAGAGTAGCAGCTAGGTCCGGTCAGCAGATTAGGGGTTAAGAAGTGTAGGTAAGGTAGCAGCGACGTTGGGGGGGGGCAGATTAGGGGGTAATAAATATAATATACGGGTCGGCGGTGTTAGGGGCAGCAGATTAGGGGTTCATAGGGATAATGTAGCTTGCGGCGGTGTACAGAGCAGCAGATTAGGGGTTAATAATATACAGTAGGTGTCAGCGATAGCGGGGGCGGCAAATTAGGGGTTAATAAGTGTAAGGTTAGGGGTGTTTAGACTCGGGGTTCATGTTAGGGTGTTAGGTTCAGACTTAGAAACTGTTTCCTTATAGGAAACAATGGGGCTGCGTTAGGAGCTGAACTCTGCTTTTTTGCAGTTGTTAGTTTTTTTTTCAGCCCAAACTGCCCCATTGTTTCCTATGGGGATATCATGCACGAGCACGTTTTGCCAGCTTACTGCTACCGTAAGCAACGCTGGTATTGAGGGTTGAAGTGGCGTTAAATTCGGCTCAACGCACCCTTTTTGGAGCCTAACGCAGCCCCGCAGACAACTCAAAATACCAGCGTTGTCTTAAGGGTGCTTTGGGAAAAAAAGCTGTGTTAGCTACGCAGGTCTTTACCGACAAAACTCTAAATCTAGCCGTATGTAAGGCTGTACATAAGGCTGTGTATATATACACATACATTTTATATATATATATATATATATATATATATATATATATATACACATACATACACACATAAATACACACATACATATATAACTGGAAGAGAGAAAAGAGTGACCTAGGCGCTTTGAATCCAACGCGTAGTTGTATAAATGCTGCCAAAATCCACCTATTGTGATTCCTATACCCCCTCTAGTATGGAATCCTAATAAAAAAAAGAAATGAGTAAGAAGAGAAAAGTGTGAATTAGCGAAATTCAAAGGTATGTAGACAAACTAGTTTACAGTCTATCTAGGTCAGATGTGGTATACACATACAATATACAAACAGAGTCAATCGGCTAGATTTAGAGTTTTGTTGGTAACGACCCGCGTATATAACGCTGGCTTTTTTTCACCCGCACCTTTTAAATACCGCTGGTATTTAGAGTTCACAGAAGGGCTGCGTTAGGCTCCAAAAATGGAGCTTATAGCATATTTACCGCCACTGCAACTCTCAATACCAGCGGTGCTTACGGACGCGGCCAGCTTCAAAAACGTGCTCGTGCACGATTCCCCCATAGAAAACAATGGGGCATTTTGAGCTGAAAAAAAACCTAACACCTGCAAAAAAGCAGCGTTCAGCTCTTAACGCAGCCCCATTGTTTCCTATGGGGAAACATTTTCTAAGTCTGCACCTAACACTCTAGCATGTACCCCGAGTCTACAAACCCCTAACCTTACACTTATTAACCCCTAATCTGCCACCCCCGCTATCGCTGACCCCTGCATTTTTTTTTTAACCCCAAATCTGCCGCTCCGTACACCGCCGCAACCTACGTTATCCCTATGAACCCCTAATCTGCTGCTCCTAACACCGCCGACCCCTATATTATATTTATTAACTCCTAATCTGCAGCCCCCAACATCGCCTCTACCTACCTACACTTATTAACCCCTAATCTGCCGACCGGACCTCACCGCTACTATAATAAAGTTATTAACCCCTAATCCGCCTCACTCCCGCCTCAATAACCCTATAATAAATAGTACCTCATATCGACTGAGGTTTTGGAGTGTAAGTAGATACCCGAAAGGGACCAGGATCTCTGCCTTACATTTTAGTCTATGAACATTTTGTCTGTGAATAGCTATTATATATATATATATATATTTTTTTTTTATTTTTTTTTCCCTACAACTGTAGCTAAGAATTTTTAATTGTACTATATTATGTACTTATATTAGAGTCCTTATCATTGACTCTATGTTTGTATTTATATTTTATGTGTATACCACATCTGACCTAGATAGACTGTAAACTAATTTGTCTACATACCTTTGAATTGCGCTAATTCAAACTTCTCTTTTTACAAACACATATACATTATATATATATATATATATATATATATATATACAGTGGGGCAAAAAAGTATTTAGTCAGCCACCAATTGTGCAAGTTCTCCCACTTAAGAAGATGAGAGAGGCCTGTAATTTTCATCATAGGTATACCTCAACTATGAGAGACAAAATGTGGAAACAGATCCAGACAATCACATTGTCTGATTTGGAAAGAATTTATTTGCAAATTATGGTGGAAAATAAGTATTTGGTCAATATCAAAAGTTCATCTCAATACTTTGTTATATATCCTTTGTTGGCAATGACAGAGGTCAAAAGTTTTCTGTAAGTCTTCACAAGGTTGTCACACACTGTTACTGGTATGTTGGCCCATTCCTGCATGCAGATCTCCTCTAGAGCAGTGATGTTTTGGGGCTGTCTCTGGGCAACACAGACTTTCACCTCCCTCCAAACGTTTTTTATGGGGTTGAGATCTGGAGACTGGCTAGGCCACTCCAGGACCTTGAAATGCTTCTTACGAAGCCACTCCTTCGTTGCCCGGGTGGTGTGTTTGGGATCATTGTCATGCTGAAAGACCCAGCCACGTTTCATCTTCAATGCCCTTGCTGATGGAAGGAGGTTTGCGCTCAAAATCTCATGATACATGTCCCCATTCATTCTTTCATGTATACGAATCAGCCATCCTATTCCCTTTGCAGAGAAACAGCACCAAAGCATGATGTTGCCACCCCCATGCTTCACAGTAGGTATGGTGTTCTTTGGTTGCAACTCAGCATTCTCTCTCCTCCAAACACAACACGTTGTACAGTTCTACTTTGGTTTCATCTGACCATATGACATTCTCCCATCTGCTTCTGGATCATCCAAATGCTCTCTAGCATACTTCAGACGGGCCCGGACATGTAGTGGCTTAAGCAGGGGGACACGTCTGGCACTGCAGGATCTGAGTCCCTGGCGTCGTAGTGTGTTACTGATGGTAGACTTTGTTACGTTGGTCCCTGCTCTCTGCAGGTCATTCACTAGGCCCCCCAGTGTGGTTCTGTGATGTTTTCTCACTGTTCTTGTGATCATTTTGACCCCACGGTGTGAGATCTTGCATGGAGCCCCAGATTGAGGGAGATTATCAGTGGTTTTGTATGTCTTCCATTTTTAATTATTGCTCCCACAGTTGATTTCTTCACACCAAGCTGCTTGCCTATTGCAGATTCAGTCTTCCCAGCCTTGTGCAGGTCTACAATTTTGTTTCTGGTGTCCTTCGACAGCTCTTTAGTCTTCACCATAGTGGAGTTTGGAGTGTGACTGTTTGAGGTTGTGGACAGGTGTCTTTTATACTGATAACAAGTTCAAACAGGTGCCATTAATACAGGTTATGAGTGGAGGACAGAGGAGCCTCTTAAAGAAGAAGATACAGGTCTTTGAGAGCCAGAAATCTTGCTTGTTTGTAGGTGACCAAATACTTATTTTCCACCATAATATGCAAATAAATTCTTTCCAAATCAGACGATGTGATTGTCTGGATTTGTTTCCAGATTTTGTCTCTCATACTTGAGGTATACCTATGAGGAAAATTACAGGCCTCTCTCATCTTCTTAAGTGGGAGAACTTGCACAATTGGTGGCTGACTAAATACTTTTTTGCCCCACTGTATATATATATATATATATATATATATATATATATATATATACACACACATATACATATATACACATATATATATATATACATATATATATATATATAAATATATATATACACACATACAAACACACAAACTCACAAATACATCCTTAGTAATGTATATGTATCTCTATGTTAAAGCCCTTTGTCTGACTTTTTTTTCTATACGCCCAATATCTCATATATTTGAGCCCTTATAACTTTTGTGTGCAATATTTTTTTTAAATAATTTTTTAGTGTAACTGTACTTAGTAATGTATTTTTGAAGTGTTTTGACCAAACTTTTTTATTTCGGAAAACAGCTACGGTAACTACAGCTCTGAGATAGTTGTAAGGATTGAAGCAGTAGCGGACCTAATAAACAGAGGGCACTGGTGCAAAACATTTTTTGTCCCCCCTGCTTACTTTGAGGTGAACATGAACAATGTTTTTGTCTATAAATTGACATACTCAGAGAGTGTTTACTCTTTTATATTAATCTTACAGACTGAAGGCAAAAGTTTTATAAAAAAAACATTGAGGATAGATGAATACAAATGAATGTTGTTATGTGTGTGTGCATAATAATAATAATTATAATATTATTTTTATTAAGAATTAAGGCTTGAAATTTCCTGGATGACTTAGAAATTTGACTTTTCCTATTTAATTTGAGTTTACTAGTAACTTTTTTCCTCTGGGCTAGTAGCTTTTAACCCTTTTAACCCTATATATATATATTTGAAGCTCAACTTGTAATATCAGTGCAATTAAAAAGACATGCGAAAAAGACAATATCGCTTGCACAAAATGATTTGCACCTCACTTGTAATCTAGCACTAAATCTTTTGAAAACTTTTTTTCAAGAATTTTATCTAAGAAATAAGGAATTTTTTGCTTATTTACAAGTGAAACATTACATAACCATTAGAAGATTGCAAGGATAATTGGTCTCTTGGGATCTTGGAATCAGCAATTAAACTTCTTCAATCAATGGTATGTACTCCATATCCTTGAGATGTAAAATATTAATTTTAAATTTTGGTCAAGTTGATCTGATCAATATATATAAAAAATGGACAAGGGATTTCAATGATTTAAGTTTTGATGACTTTAAGAATACTTACTCACTAACTGCAAATATACTTCCTCCATATCTTTAAGAGAATATGAGACTGGTAAATAGATCATATATTACACCTGTCATAGCCGCAAAATGGCATTCTGGAGAGAAATTCTTATGCTTTAGGTGTAGTGCTCAAAATGCAGACCTATTACATGGCTTCTGGCTATGCCCAAAGCTTTAAAATTTTTGGCTGAAAAGAGCTTTCTGGTTAAAAAATTTTTTGACGACTAATATTAATTAATAGATACCACATTTTCTTTTTGGTTAAGGAGTCTACTTAATCAGAATAAACATTTAATCAATACTGCAATATTATTGGCAAGATAAATGATTCTTAGGTCATGGAAGGATAAAAATAGTCCCGGTTTTTCTGCCTTTATCAAAGATATTTACGGAGAACAAATCGAAAGCTCTATCTAAATAGTAAAAAATGATCATGTCTTTTACCAGAGACCCAAAATCAGATTATTGTGTTGTTCTACCATTATTATTATTTTGGCAATAATACAATCAAGCGTTAAACCACTTCCTGGGGACTTCTTTCTTAAGTTGCATATTTATTTATTTATTTTTAGGGAAAGGGAGGAAATATGCACAACGATTTATAAGTAGATTCATTTTGATTTTATGAATATTTTGAAATGTACTGAAGCAACTTGACAATATGTTTTTGGTTTTTATTTGTTAAAAAACCTGTAAGACATATTTTATAAATTATATTTTCTGTCATATTATATTCCTCCTATCCCCCCCCAAAAAAGTTTGGAAGTAGCAGCAGAAAGCACACGAGCTGTAGCTGTTAGTTGCAGAAGAGGACTATGATGTTGGTGAGATGATTCACATGATTGGGCAGTTAACTTAGAGGGTTATACTTTATTTAGGAGGGACAGGAGCAATAAGAGAGGTTGAGGAATTTGCATGTATATTAAACCTGAACTTTATCCTGCAGTAAGGGAAGATATTTATGATGATACAGGTTATAATGTAGAGACCCTGTGGGTTGAAAAAAAATAAATTCTAAAAATATATTACTATGAACATGCTACAAGCTCCCCAACATTAGTGAAATGGAGGAGAATCAACTACTAATGCAAATAGGAAAAGCTGCTAATAAAAACACTGCTGTAATTATGGGAGATAATTACCCAGACAAAAACTGGGCCAAAAAAACCCCTAGTAATACAGCTAAGGGAGATAGATTTTTAAATGTTCTCAGGGATAACTTCATATCGCAATTAAAAGAGGAGCCATCTAGGAATGAAGTTATATTGGATTTAGTGTTTTCAAATGATACAGATATAATATCAAACAAAGAAGTAAAAAAATATTTGGGTAACATTGATCATAACATGGTGATGTTTGAAATCAATAGAATAAAATTAGGGATTGAACTGCTCACTTTACATAGTTAGTAGCATAAGTCAAATAGTGCAACCTAGAAAGGGGAATTCTATAAGTAAATTCAAAAAGAGAGACGGCTATACCAATCAGTTTAGTCAAAAAAGTCTAGGAAATCATAGCACCTATCAGACAATTTTATCATATATAAAAGGACAAGATACGTGTTTAGTGCAAAAAATCTTCAAACACATTTATTAATAAAAAAGGGGAACATACTTAAACACATAAAAACACACATATACGTTGGGGAACCCCATCATTGTTGATATGCAACAAGATAGCCAATAAAAGTAAAGTGGTGCACCACTAACAATATATAGCAGTCACAAAGATATGCTTGGAAATGATATGCAGAATAAAACAGCATGCAAGCGTTAATAAGCGTTAGTAAGTAAGGCTCAGCAAAGCAAACCAGTTCACTGATGTTTTCCAATTAGTGCTGTGAAGCATGTTGCACAAACAGAGAAGAGTCAGCTTAAAGGGCCATAATACCCAAATGTTTAAACACTTGAAAGTGATGCAGCATAGCTGTAAAAAGCTGACTAGAAAATATCTCCTGAACATCTCTATGTAAAAAAGAAAGATATTTTACCTCAAAAGTTCCTCAGTAGCCACCTCCCATTGTAAAGGATTTCTAAGCAGCATTTTAGTGTGTCTGTCCTGGGACAGCTTAGGGGATGAGCCTCGTGAACTCTCATATTATTTCACCAATCAGGTAAAGGAAGCTTACTATGAAATCTCATGAGAGTTAAGTCAAATCTCATGAGATCACAGTAGGAGTTCATGACCTCAGCACTGCTGATGCTGATTGGCTGCTGTTCATTTCTTAATTTTTTTTTATTTTTACCTGCAGCGGGGAGCAGGTGAAGTATAACTTTTTACACAGAACTTACTCTGCTGAGCTGAGTAGATTGTGAGGTAAAATATCTTCCTTTTTTACATAGAGATGCTCAGGTGATATTTTCCTGTCAGCTTTTTACAGTTATACTGCATCAGTTTCAGGTGATTTAGCATATGAGTATTATGTCCCTTTAAGCAAAGCAAATCCACAAGCAAATTTTTCACAAGAAATTTTTAAATCTTCGGACACTTGACACATCCATTCATAATCACAGTTACTCGCCTTTAGTATATGGCAAAAGCAAGATGGTTTCATTCATAGCAAGAAACATGTATAAGCAAAGGGTACTTTCAGATAGTTAAAGGGACATTAAACACTTTGAGATGGTAATATAAAATGATAAATTGTATATATAAAACAGCTCTGCAATATACTTTCATTATTTATTTTGTCCTCTTTGCCTGTAATTCCATTCTGAAATTGTGAGCTTTTCAGTTCCTGTTAGAAAATGGAAGTGCAGAACTCTGTTAAATTCAGCACAACCATTGGCTGCACACTCTAGTGACCTATTTATAACTGTCTCTAATTGGCCACAGCAGAGAAGGTAACACAAGTTACAACATGGCAGCTCCCAGTGTTTTATAGACACTAAAACGTTACACTTATTTTGTCACTTTTTAAACAACTAATGAAACTTTAAAAAATACATCTACATGTTAGTCATGGACTAATCTTTTCTTTGAATGTATCATTCTATCTAGCATGTATTTAGTGTTTAATGTCCCTTTAACGACACACCTCTAGGCAGCCTTCCTCGGAGCAGTCAGATGAATACTTATCCACATGCAAATATCAACCCCAATCGAGAATGCCTTTAGCCAAAAAAGGGGGGCGCAGGATAGGGAGGGGATCTCCCAGACGAATACGGATAGCGACAAACCAACGCATCCCAGTGCGTGTTTCACTCCGTTCTCATGGTTGCTTGGAGCTTCTTCTGGGTAATGATGTCACTCCAGCATGGTAGCTTTTTATAGGATGCTGATATCACATGGTCATCAGTGTAATGGCGGAATTCTTAAAAGGGCCTTTACATTGTAGCATCAACGCCACAGTTCATGCAACCTTTTTACTCTTAAATGATTATTACCATGACAGGCACATTGCAGCCATATTAACCAAACAAACATGGTCATCAGTGAAATGCTGGAATTATTAAAGAGCCTTTACATTGTAGCATCAACACAACAAATCATGCAATAGCAATGCTAAGCCTTTTAACTCAGACAGTTGTTACCAAGCCAAATACTTGCAGTCATATTAGCAACAAAATGCAAAACAAAAAACAGCGACAAACAACCAACAATACAATAAACATTTTCAAGAAAACAGTATTTATAATATTAGAACAGAAAATTAGTCTACAATCAACTTTTATTTTATTTTGTATTAATTCACAGGATGGTTTTCTCACAGAACATCGAGAACATCAAGGGGAAATCAAAAAGTGCTTATTACTTAAAAAGGAAAAATTTTCATACAGATTCTCAAGTCAAAAAGGATGCAAACTCTAACTTTTCATTTAGCCCCTTAGGGGACAATGTTTTGAGATTAAACATCCATCTGGTCTCCTTTTGGAGAAGGATTGTATCAATGTTACCTCCTCTTCTACTAGGTTTTACTGATTCAATACCAATGAATGTTAAACTATCAGTTTTAGACCTATGATACTGGGCAAAATGCCTTGCAATTGGGCTGTCAATATTAAAGTCCTTAATATCATCACGATGTTGCATTATGCGTGAGCGAAATTCTCTATAGGTTTTCCCTACATAAAATAGGGGACATGAACACGATAAAAGGTAAATAACACCTTCAGTGGAACAATTGATTAAGGACTTAATTTTGTAAACTTTATTAGTGCTAGTTGCAAAGGTTTTAGTTTTTTTGACATATTTACAGCAAACACAATGGTTGCAAGGAGAGCAACCAACAATTTTCTGAGAATGTGTTTCAAGCCAATTAATGTTTTTAACTTGAATGAATTCACTAACTAAAAGATCTTTAAGATTATTGGCCCTTCGTGCTGACATAAGGGGGTAGTCTCTTACATACTCCTGTAAGATAGGGTCTAAAGAAAGTAGGTGCCAATTTTTCTGTAAGATAGTTTTAATTGTATCCCAATGGGAATTACATTTTGTTATAAATCTGATCTTGGTAGTGGCTTCCTTATTCTTCAATTCTTTAGTTTGAAATAGAAGATCCCTTCTATTCTGATTTCTGGTTTTAAACAAAGCCCTTTTTATACATCTTTTTGAGTATCCTCTTGCATGAAACCTAGCAGCCATCATCTCAGCAGCTTGTTTATTAAATGTATATTTGTCTGCACAAATCCTGTGCAGTCTTAGAAATTGCCCATATGGAATACCTTTTTTAAGGTTTTCCGGATGGTGACTAGATCCTAGCAAGAGGCTTTTAGATGCCGTGGGTTTGCGGTATACCTCAGTTACAATGGCATTTTGTTTTTTACTTACAAGGAGGTCCAAAAAACCGATTGCATTTGCATCATAGCTGCATGTGAGAAAGATATTCAAATTATTCAAGTTGAGGACAGACACAAAATTGAGAAGCTCCTGTTCTGTTCCTTCCCATAGGATAAATATATCATCCACATAACGGATCCAGAGGGCAACGTGTGCATCAACCCATGCTGCATGTTCTCCAAACACAATATTATTTTCCCACCATCCCAGGTGTAAGCATGCATAGGTCGGTGCACACGCCGCCCCCATGGCCATGCCACATTTTTGTTTGTAATACTTTACATTAAATAGGAAAATATTGCTTGTGAGTACAATTTCAAGTTAATTAGTGACAAATCGGGTATGTTTCTCATATCCAAGCCCTCTAGTATCTAAAAAGGATTTAATAGCCCTTAATCCCACAGAATGCGGGATAGAGGAGTATAGAGATTCGACGTCCAAAGATACCAACTCTTTACGGTTGATGAGGTCATCCAGAGCATTACGTTCGTCTCTAGACAAATTGTCATCAATAATCCCAATAGTCTGGATCTGTGCAAACATTGGGTATAGCAGAAAAAGAAGGCATATACGTGGACTTTTTCTTAAAGTTGGATCTAGGACAAATGTCCATTTGTTCAACCGACTGTTCATAAGTTAAAGTTTCCAAGTTATGTAAAGCTTCCCTGTCACTCACACTACCCAAATCAATAGTAGTCCGCGGTGTCATTATTTTCTTTAATGCAAGTTTCCCAGCAAAAAGATGAAGATCTTTGATAATTTCAAAAAGGTCTAATCTATTGGAGGGACAAAAACGTAGTCCTTTTTCCAAGAGCCTAACATGCCCCTAGTTAAGATGAAAGGATGATAGATTAATGATTTTAGATAGTTGTTTTACAGGAGGTTCACCTAAAAGGGACGTATCCGATTCTAATTGTATCTTAGCCTGTTCCTGGCTATCATATAGTGGCCTCTGTTTCTGGTTCTAATATTGTAAATACTGTTTTCTTGAAAATAAGTATTGTATTGTTGGTTGTTTGTCGCTGTTTTTTGTTTTGCATTTTGTTGCTAATATGACTGCAAGTATTTGGCTTGGTAACAACTGTCTATGAGTTAAACGGCTTAGCATTGCTATTACATGATTTGTTGTGTTGATGCTCTTTAACAATTCCAGCATTTCACTGATGACCATGTTTGTTTGGTTAAAGGGACATGAAAGCCAATTTTTTTCTTTTGTGATTTAGAAAGAGCATGTCATTTTAAACAACTTTCTAATTTACTTTTATTATCTAATTTGCTTCATTCTCTTGATATCACTTGCTGAAAAGCATATCTAGATATGCTCAGTAGCTGCTGATTGGTTGCTGCACCTAGAGGCCTTGTGTGATTGGCTCACACATGTGTATTGCTATTTCTTCAACAAAGGATATCTAAAGAATTGAGCAAATTAGATAATAGAAGTAAATTGGAAAGTTGTTTAAAAGTGCATGCCCTATCTGAATCATGAAAGTTTAATTTTGACTAGACTGTCCCTTTAATATGGCTGCAATGTGCCTGTCATGGTAATAATCATTTAAGAGTAAAAAGGTTACATGAACTATGGCATTGATGCTACAATGTAAAGGCCCTTTTAAGAATTCCGGCATTCCAGAAGAAGCTCCGAGCAACCATAAGAACGGAGTGAAACGCTCACTGGGACGCGTTGGTTTGTCGCTATCCGTATTCGTATGGGAGATCCCCTCCCTATTTTGCTCCCCCCTTTTTTGGCTAAAGACATTCTCGATTGGGGTTGATACCTACATGTGGATAAGTATTCATCTGACCGCTCCGAGGAAGGTTGTCTGGAGGCGTGTTGTTAACTATCTGAAAGTGAAATACCCTTTGCTTATACATGTTTCTTGCTATGAACGAAACCATCTTCCTTTTGCCATATACTAAGGGCGAGTAACTGTGATTATGAATGGATGTGTCAAGTGTCCGAAGATTTAAAAATTGCTTGTGAAAAATTTGCTTGTGGATTTGCTTTACTTAAGCTGACTCTTCTCTGTTTGTGCAACATGCTTTACAGCACTAATTGGAAAACATCAGTGAACTGGTTTGCTTTGCTGAGCCTTACTAGTGTTTATTAATTATTGCATGCTGTTTTATTCTGCATATAATTTCCAAGCATATCTTTGTGCAGGGCCGCCACTAGAAATTTTGGGGCCCCTGACTCAACCATTGATCAGGCCCCCCCCCCCCCCCCCGCTCCTTTGACGTGTGCAATTTTTGACCAAGTGACTAAAACGTATATTTAAACTTGGAAATGTTGTAAAAGTAGTAACATACACACACACAGACACACTCATACACTGAAACACACAAACACACTCACACATAAGGATTCACATATAGACACTCTAGCAGACACGCAAAGAAACACACTCAGACACAAACACCCAAACAGACACTCAGCACTTGTTTACATTGACCTGACAAGTAATGAGGTAAACTACAGTTTTGTAAAAAAAGGAGATTTAGAAAACAAAATATGGAGTTCTGATTATCTTTTTGTAAAGGAAGATGACAGCTAAATTATGACAACAGCATGCAGTGGCTGAAAGGAAGGGCCCTGAACTGACTAAACAATAATTTAAAGGTTAAATGGTGGATTGGTTACTTCCGGAAAGGTCTTGTTAGTCTCAAAGTCTGTAGAAAGATGTGAATAATTAGTAGTAAGGTCAAAATGTCCTAAAAAGGAACAGACAATAGACACACACACACAAACTCAAACTTGCACATACACCCAAGGAAACACCGACAGAGACAGCCTCAGAAAACACACAAAGACATACACACACACACACAGAGACACCCACAGAAAACACACAAAGACATACACACACACACAGAGAGACAACCACCTGAAAAACACAGAAAGACATACATACACACACCCTCACTGAGACATCCACAGAACACACACAAAGATATACACACACCCTCACAGAGACACCCACAGAAAACACAGACATACATACATACATACATACACACACACACCCTCACAGAGACACCCATAGAAAAAGCTTGAAGACATACACACCCACCTTCACAGAGAGACACACAGATAAAAAATACATACACACTCATAGAGACATAAACCAAAGCACAAAAACATAAACACAGACACCCACAGAAACATTCACAGGAGGAAACATTTATGCACCTTGCATCCCCTAAATCAACAGTGTGTGACATTCATGATACCCACTTGTGGCTGCCAAATTTTTTTTTTAGTTCTTCCCTCATGGGGCCCCCCTGGCTCATTGGGCCCCTGACAGGAGTCACCCCTGTCACCCCCTGATGGCGGCCCTGTCTTTGTGACTGCTATATATTGTTAGTGGTGCACCACTTTACTTTTATTGGCTATATTATTGCATATCAATAATGATGCGGATCCCCAGCGTATATGTGTGTTTTTATGTGTTTAAGTATGTTCCCCTTTTTTTATTAATAAATGTGTTTGAAGATTTTTTGCACTAAACACGTATCTTGTCCTCTTAGAGAGCTGGCAGAGGTGTGTATTAGGCCTGTGAAAACGTAGTTTGTGGCATAGGAGCTACCACTGACTCTCTGAGTAGACATGGTGTTTGAATACTGGTGCACAGGCACTCAAGGGATATGTACGTATGCCGCAGAAAAACAGTAATAACTTTTACTAGAAGCATTTTTGCTAATGGAAGTATATTGAAAAAATGCTTATATTTCAAATTGAAATGCACCCATGCACAGTTCAATTTTGGCTTTTCTATCCCTTCAAGGCAGGGACGGGGAACCTTGGAACTTCTGATGTTTCAGAACTACATTACTCATGATGGTTAGGCAAACTGAAGTCCAGTCGAGCATCATGGGAAATGTAGTTCTGAAACATCTGGAGGGCCAAGGTTTCCCATCATTTCCTTTCTAATTTACTCCTATTATCATTTTTTCTTCATTCTCTTGCTATCTTTATTTGAAAAAGAATGCATCTTAGCTTTTTTTTTTTGGTTGAGGACTCTGGACAGCACTTTTTTATTGGTGGATGAATTTATACACCAATCAGCAAGAACAACTCAGGTTGTTCACCAAAAATTTGATAATAGGAGTAAATTAGAAAGTTGCTTAAAATGTTATGCTCTATCTGAATCACGAAAGAAAGAATTTGGGTTCAGTGTCCCTTTAAGTCTATACAGTCTTTGAGCTTGAAATGGTTAGTTTATTGAATATGTCTTGTGTTTACAAATGATCACTTTATATTGTTTGTTTTTTTCCTTTTTCATAACAACCTATTCACAATAGTATACCATTAAATAAGAAATGTGGGGGTGGGGTGGAGAGGGCTGCTTTGCCTCAAAATGCCAGGGTCTATTTTTGGTCCCAGTCCAGCCCTGATCACACCTGCGCAAGTTTGAGTGCCACTTGTAATCTAGCTCTGTATTGTTTCAGACGTAAAAAGCCACACAATAGAAAAGTACTAATTTTAGTAAGTTTAAGTTTATTATGTTGTCATGCATACTTTATGAAATATGTAAGCCCTTTTCAAAAAGCTTTGGATCCTCTTTTTTACCCCTTGAATTGGGAAGTATCAATAGATATAGACCCTGATATACTACATCTTTAATTTGCTGAATTAACCCTCTTGCAATGCTTCTCAATAGTCTGCTTTATTAGGTATTTTATTTTTCTGCCCAATGCTTTTGATTAGCGAAAGGGCAAGTACAACAAGTATAGGGGTATAAAACACCTTGCAACAATAAGATTTTTCTGCAGGACACTTTAAATTCTTGATTACTGCTATTGTTTCTCCATAGCCAAATTTCCTTAGTTAAAGTAGCCAATCAAGGCTAGCCTCATTCTGACATTGTTTCTGCAGTTCCTTATCAGATTCCTCGTGCTGATATGTAGCAGTTTTACATTATGTCTAGCTAACCCTAAATAAAGTTAAATGACAGGAAAAGTTGTTTTCCCAGGCATAATTAAAAATGTTATATAACAATCTCAGTTTAATATCCCTCTAAACAGGATACTTGGCATTGCCTTAATTAAACCGACCTTAACATTGTTTTACTGACTATAAGCTAGATAACATGATTCCAGTTTTATACTAAAAAGCCACAGAGCTGCCAAGTCACACTATGATACAGTGCGACACACTACTTGGGATATGTTTTCCAAATCACACTATGGCCTCTAGTTATCAACGTGTCTACCTCAAATACGTTGGAATACCGCAGCGTATTTGAGGCGAGGCTGATTCGCCTTAGTTATCAAGCCCTAGATACCGGCAAAAGTAGAATTTAGTGACGTAAGCTTCGATCCGCTGGACTCAGTCCGACACAGATCGATTCTTACATCACTACAGATGTTCCGCACACAAGTGCGGCACAATCTGACTACTTTTGCTAGTTATCAAAAAACTAGCAGGTACGCTCGGCCCTTTTCCGGCCTAGCGTACCTGGTTTTCAAACCGCCGCCCTGGAGGCGGTGGATCCCATAGGAATCAATGGGAGTCTGACCATAGCGAAAGTTCATGTTCGCTGCTGCCAGATATCCCATTGATTCCTATGGGAGCTGTCTACACCTAACACCCTAACATGTACCCCGAGTCTAAACACCCCTAAACTGATTAACCCCTAAACCGCCGCTCCCGGTCCCCGCCGCAACTATAATATATGTATATTAACCCCTAAACCGCCGCTCCCAGACCCCGCCGCCACCTACATTATACCTATTAACCCCTATCCTGTCCCCCCTACACCGCCGCCACTATAATAAATTTATTATCCCCTATTCTGCAGATCCCGGACCTCGCCGCAACTAAATAAATAGTTTAACCCCTAAACCGCCGCTCCCTGACCCCGCCGCAACCTATCTTAAACTTATTAACCCCGAATCTGCCCCCCCTACACCGCCGCAACTCTAATAAAATTATAAACCCCTAAACCTAAGTCTAACACTAACCCTAACACCCCCCTAACTTAAATATTAATTAAATAAATCTAAATAATATTTCTCTTATTAACTAAATTAATCCTATTTAAAACTAAATACCTTTAAAATAAACCCTAATATAGCTACAATATAAATAATAATTATATTGTAGCTATCTTAGGATTTATTTTTATTTTACAGGCAACTTTCAATTTATTTTAACTAGGTACAATAGCTATTAAATAGTTATTAACTATTTAATAGCTACATAGCTAAAATAAAGAGAAATTTACCTGGAAAATAAAAACTAACCTAAGTTACAATTACACCTAACACTACACTATACTTTAATAAATTATTCCTATTTAAAACTAAATACTTACCTGTAAAATAAACCCTAAGATAGCTACAATGTAATTAATAATTACATTGTAGCTATTTTAGGATTTATATTTATTTTACAGGTAACTTTATATTTATTTTAGCTAGTTAGAATAGTTATTAAATAGTTATTAACTATTTAATTACTACCTAGCTAAAAGAAATACAAAATTACCTGTAAAATAAATCCTACCCTAAGTTACAATTAAACCTAACACTACACTATCATTAAATTAATTCGCTACAAATAACTACAATTAAATACAATTAAATAAACTAACTAAAGTACAAAAAATAAAAAAAGCTAAGTTACAAAAATTAAAAAAAATAAGTTACAAACATTTAAAAAATATTACAACAATTTTAAGCTACTTACACCTAATCTAAGCCCCCTAATAAAATAACAAAGCCCCCCAAAATAAAAAAATCCCCACCCTATTCTACATTAAAAAGTAAACAGCTCTTTTGCCTTACTAGCCCTTAAAAGGGCCTTTTGCGGGGCATGCCCCAAAGAATTCTGCTCTTTTGCCTGTAAAATAAAAATACAACACCCCCCCAACATTAAAACCCACCACCCACATACCCCTAATCTAACCCAACCCCCCCTTAAATAAACCTAACACTACTCACCTGAAGATCATCCTACCTTGAGCCGTGTTCAGCCAGCGAACCACCGATGGAACCAAAGAGGAGATCCGAAGCGGCAGAAGTCATCATCCAAGGGGCGCTGAAGAAGTCATCCATCCGATAGAAGTCTTCATCCAGGCGGCGTCTTCAATCTTAATCCATCCAGAGCGGAGCGGAGCCATCTTCAGAGAAGCCTACGTGGATCCATCCTCTTCTTCCCGACGACTAACGACGAATGACGGTACCTTTAAGTGACGTCATCCAAGACGGCGTAGAAAAATCTGATTGGCTGATTGAATCAGCCAATCAGATTCAAGTTCAATCCGATTGGCTGATTCAGTCAGCCAATCAGATTTTTCTACCTTAATTCCGATTGGCTGATAGAATCCTATTAGCCAATCGGAATTCGAGTGACGCCATCTTGGATGACATCACTTAAAGATACCGTCATTCATCGTTAGTCATCGGGAAGAAGAGGATGGATCCGCGTAGGCTCCTCTGAAGATGGCTCCGCTCCGGATGGATGAAGATTGAAGACACCGCCTGACGGCGGTGTAGGGGGGCAGGATAGGGCTTTATAAATTTATTATAGGTGGCGACGGTGTAAGGGGGGCAGATTAGGGGTTAATAAGTTTAAGATAGGTTGCGGCGGGGTCCGGGAGTGGCGGTTTAGGGGTTAAACTATTTATTTAGTTGTGGCGAGGTCCGGGATCCGCAGGATAGGGGTTAATACATTTATTATAGGTGGTGGCGGTATAGGGGGGCAGGATAGGGGTTAATAGGTATAATGTAGGTGGCGGCGGTGTCCGGGAGCAGCGGTTTAGGGGTTAATACACTTATAAGAGTTGCGGCGGAGTCTAGGAGCAGCGGTTTAGGGGTTAATACATTTATAAGAGTTGCAACGGGGTCTAGAAGCAGCAGTTTAGGGGTTAATACATTTATAAGAGTTGCGGCGGGGTCTAGGAGCGGCGGTTTAGGGGTTAGTAACTTTATTTAGTTGCGGGGGGCTCCGGGGGCGCCGGTATAGGGGGTAGAACAGTGTAGTTTAGTGTGGTTGCTTAGTGACAGCTTGTCAATAAAGCTGTCAAAAATCCGAAGAGCAGCGAGATCGGATGAGTGATAACTCTCACAATCCGCTGCTCATTGCCCCGTACTTGGTGCACGGCTTTTTGACAGCTTTTTTGATAACTTAGGCGAACGTATTCAGGTCCGCGGCGGCGATGGTAGGCAAGCTTAGGCGGGCGTATTGGACCGGCGAAGGCAGGTAAAGTAGACAGCTTGATAACTACCCCTCTATGGCTCTTAATTATGAAGCTGTATAAGCAGCTTTAGGGCAGTTTTGGTGCAGGTTTGTTTCTTCTTAACCTCAAAGTTAGAGGTTTAAAAGAACCAATTTAGACTACGACTGGTTTTAATCACATAGGTAAATATTCACTTACGCCTGAGCAGGACATGGCTTGTAAACCAATCAGCCAAAAAGAGTTGCAATTGCTGAAACTCAAAATTTCCTACTTGACGGGGCGGAGCCATCTGCAGAGGAAGACGGACGTGTTTTCATGGAGCTCTGAGCCCTTGGATATAATTATACATTTTAAGCTGCACATTGAGGGTCTGAGCCTTTATTATAGTGTACTAGACTGCCAACTTATCTCACTATCCTCCTAAAAGTAAGAGACAAGACATCCTGAGAATACGCTACTAGGAAAATTGTATTTGCTTTCTAATCTGAGCCACGTGGAGCCAGCAGAAGATACCCACACTCAAACCACACCGCTATCATGGAAGCCTTAGACTTGTGGGATCGTCGCACCCAACAGTCCCTAGAGAGGCATTATAAGAGCCTGAAAGAGGACCTCATATCTCTACTATGAGTCCCCTGATAATGCGGAGGCTCCCCCCTGCAACCTAACAGTGCATATGAGGAGCAATGGCTTGAAACACACTCTGGGCCCCTGCATTAATTTGGCCACACCAGCGGAACCAGTAATAGAGGCAGCTCACTGCTCTTACAAGCAGCGCATCCAAGCAGAGAAATCTGCAGCCGCGGTAAACCTCTGCACCACTACAGCTCAGCTCCGAGTGAGCGTTGTAGCCTACGAATCTGATTCAGGGAAGTTGGCACAATTTATCCCTACCTCTGGAGACACGACCTGCGATGTGAGTGCTGACAGCCTTAGAGCAGAAACTCCAACACATCCGGACGCAGTGCAGGCCCTCTCTCAAGACGGATCATCTGGGGGACTACAACATGCTTCTCACGGTATCCCGACAAAGCACATGGGTAATATCAGACCGGGATCTAAAACGAGCTGGGAGAGAGGGTCCTCTGTTAATCTGCCAGCAGTATCTACTTCACTGGGGAGATATGATAGGCAGATAGTACCTAATCTCATGCCCGCAAAAAGTCTGGGCTTTGCTAATGCTGAGATCCCTGGAATTGGATAAAGCAGCGGAGAACTCTGCAGTTAGTAGGAGATAAAGCCTAAATGTCTCTGAGATTTCCCCCTACTACGCCTCCAACTTTTTGTATCCCTCTAATATATGCTCCTAATGTTAAGACGACTTAAATATGTTTGCGTCTGATTTATTCACAAGCTGACTGTTTTCCCTTGTCCTGCCTCAGTTTGCTCAACGCACCAAAAACTTACTTTATTCTGCATTAAGTATGGTCACAGTTTAACTTTACCCAGCCATAATGTTACTGTCCTACAGCAGCCCTCAGATGTTTCTACAGGCTGTATTCATCCATATACCAATGCTAACTCCCCAGCCTGGAAAGGCTCCGTGATGAGGAGATCATACTGACAACCAGCCCACTATACAGGACTATCCTTCTCCACCTTTTTATGTTGTCTGGCCCTTCTATACATCAGGATTACAATCCTGGGACTTGCTCTGTTTGTGCTCAGTTAGGTTTGTCCTCTAGTTACAACATAGAGAGGTGATGCATGGCGTTTTAGTGTAGTTATATGTAATTTGAGCATGCAGGTTTTGCCATTCACCATTGCAATTTATCTCATGTTTTGCGCAAATGTGTTTTCAGCATTCCTATATATCTCTCATGGGACTTACAATGCATACGTTAGGTTTGTCATTTCTATTGATGTTATATTAGCTTTTAGTCCTATTGTGTGTTAATGCTAAACTAACTACAATCCACCCTAATTACTGTTAGATATTTTATGTCTTCACTTATAGCGTGTACGCTTGCATTTATGTGACATTACATTATATGTCTCTTTACACTTCCCAGTTTGATGCTACATTTGCAAAGTGCAACATAAATTGCTTAACTATGCTATCATCATCTTTTGGCAGATATGGCTCACTGTGACAAAGTTCGTATCTTACATATTGTTTGCTATATCCCTTGTGTAAAGGACTCATGTTTAATAATATGTTAGCCGCTGCACTAGCTCAAGTCTGATCTTTCCTCAATGTCATATTTGTTAGTCCCACTAACAATCCAATTCCCTCCCAGGTGAATACGTTGGTCAACTGCGTAACTTTTAGAGGCCTACATTATATTACTAGCCTATTAAGTACAGTATTGGCCTACATTATAGTTACAGGTTTAATACAGTGTCTCTAGTTAATAAGCTTGGTCTGTATATGGAGTAGTAGCTAGTGCTACATAATGCCATTAATATATAGGGTTAACTTGTGTACAGCAACAAGTACCATTCAGGGACTCCAGTATAAATATGCAGTTTATGTATAGCGCCAAGTCCACTACAATGTCTTTAGTTTGTAGACACAGCTTATGTATGATGATAAACCTAATACAGTGTCCTCTAGCGATAAGTGGACCTTTAATTATTCACACTCCCTGCGTGGAAGTTTATATTTTGACGAAATACTGTTTTTTGCTGAGCTCCTCTTCTCCCTTTCCCGCCGGTACTGGTTGCCTGCGGGTCATATTCATATCCCTTTTACCCACATCGCCTAGAGCTGGCACTTCCCCAGGAGAGGAGCTCATGCAGTAGCCCCCTATACTCTGTATACTAATATTCTCCTCTATACATGTCACCTGTAGATTTGTAACTGTATAATAAGCCTTCTAAGAGCCCCTTTCACATTATTGACTTGGCACCCTAGATGGCTCCGCCCCTCATTCCATTCCCTTCTTTCCCCCTCCTTTTCTAATACGAGCGGCTCTTGCCCGCTGAATTCTCTTTTCCCTTCTTTAGGCCACCCTGGTCTTAGAACATCCAAACAAATACTGCTCCACGCTTGCCTCCACCCTATTGGAATAAACAAACCTAAAAATTCCCCTCACTGTAAGGCATGGGCCACATCTATTATATATAAAATATAAAACTGAGGTTCCATTATTTTATGTAAAAACATAGATTCCGCTACTGACATCCCTGTTTTACATGGTTAATCCTAGCAGTCTCATTTGTCTCTTGTCCATTTTTTCTTTGGCTTATGACTATGTTTATGTTATAAGGATGTATCTTTCAGAATTATCCTATCATTGTTACTGGATGAATATGTTGTGAAACTTTTATTATAACGTCAATAAAAAATTTAATAAAAAAAAAAAAAAAAATCCTACTTGAGAATATCTATGGTCCTAGCTCTCTAGTGAAACTTCACCTATGTGTTTAACTTATTTTCAGAGGATAGAAACTTAGGGGTCTATCACAAGCATTTAGATAAACATATCTAACAGTTTCTAACAGAAAATCACCATTAAAATCTAGGGGGATTTTTGTAGCTAAATCATTTAGATTTAGATTACAAGGCGCGCGGCAAATTTGTTGCAAAATCCACGTGCGCAATATGGCTTTTTCACATCTTGCATAGCGCTGCCATTACAAGTTTGAAAAAAAAAAAATAAAAAAAATAAGTTACAAACATTTAAAAAATATTGCAACAATTTTAAGCTACTTACACCTAATCTAAGCCCCCTAATAAAATAACAAAGCCCCCCAAAATAAAAAAATTCCCTACCCTATTCTACATTAAAAAGTAAACAGCTCTTTTGCCTTACTAGCCCTTAAAAGGGACTTTTGCGGGGCATGCCCCAAAGAATTCTGCTCTTTTGCCTGTAAAATAAAAATACAACACCCCCCCAACATTAAAACCCACCACCCACATACCCCTAATCTAACCCAAACCCCCCTTAAATAAACCTAACACTACCCCCCTGAAGATCATCCTACCTTGAGCCGTGTTCAGCCAGCGAACAACCGATGGAACTGAAGAGGAGATCCGAAGCGGCAGAAGTCATCATCCAAGGGGCGCTGAAGAAGTCATCCATCCCATAGAAGTCTTCATCCAGGCGGCGTCTTCAATCTTCATCCATCCAGAGCGGAGCCGAGCCATCTTCAGAGGAGCCTACGCGGATCCATCCTCTTCTTGCCGACGACTAACGACGAATGACGGTACCTTTAAGTGACGTCATCCAAGATGGCGTAGAAAAATCTGATTGGCTGATTGAATCAGCCAATCAGATTCAAGTTCAATCCGATTGGCTGAATCAGCCAAAAAGAGTTCCAATTGCTGAAACTCAAAATGTCCTACTTGAGAATATCTATGGTCCTAGCTCCCTAGTGAAACTTCACCTATGTGTTTAACTTATTTTCAGAGGATAGAAACTTAGGGGTCTATCACAAGCATTTAGATAAACATATCTAACAGTTTCTAACAGAAAATCACCATTAAAGTCTAGGGGGATTTTTGTAGCTAAATCATTTAGATTTAGATTACAAGGCGCGCTGCAAATTTGTTGCAAAATCCACGTGCGCGATATGGCTTTTTCACATCTTGCATAGCGCTGCCATTACAAGTTTGAAAAAAAAACGTTATGCCGCATACTGCACAGAAACCAAGTTCCGACTTGGCGTGCACGTGCATGTGTTCTCCCATTGAGATCAATAGAGAAAACAAATGTTGAAAAAAAATAAAAAAATAACATCCATGATTTAAACTACTTTACAATAAAATTAAAAAAAACTACCCCATTAAAGAAAATAAAAAAAACTAAATTATCCAAAATAAAAAAAAATTATACTATTCTAATACTTCTATAAAAAAAAAACCACCCCAAAATAAAAAAACTCTAATCTACAAATAAACTACAAATAACCATTAAAAGGGCAATTTGTGGAGCATTGCCCTAAAGCTACAGCTCTTTTGCATATAAAATTAAACAATTACCCCCTAATATTACAACTCCCAACCCTCAAATCCCCCAAAATAAAAAAATCCTAACTAAAAATACCCTAATCTACCCATTGCCCCAAAATGGGCATTTGGATGGGCATTGACCTTAAAAGGGCATTCAGCTCTTTTGCTGCCCATTAAAAAAAAAGCCCTAATCTTAAAAAAACAAAAACAAAAAAAAAACACTCCAAAAATAAAAAACAAAAACCTAACACTGATCCCAAAATTGGTACTCACCAATGTTTAAGGGAGACACTCCATCTTCATCCCAGCGGCGCTCCATCTTCATCAGTCGCAGGACCATCTTCTTCAATCAGGCCGCTGCCCATCTTCTATCTTCACCCCGGCGGCTGTGAAGTGTTCGGCGAGGTCGGCGGCAACGTCAGTGATAGTCTTCAGATCATCGACAGGGAGCTCCTCTTCATGCGATCTCCAGCCGTACACTGAAGATTAAATGTAAGGTACTCCTTTTATATAGGGGTACCCTTGCATTAAAGCAGCTTTCATCCGATTGGCTGATTTGAATTTGATCAGCCAATAGGAATGCAAGGGCTACCCTATCTAAAAGGTGTGCCTTGCATTCAATCTTCATTGTGCGGCTGAAGATCCCATGAATAGGCGCTCCTTGTTGAAGCTCTTAAGACAATCACCGATGTCGCCTCTGACCTCGCCAAAAGACTTTACAGCTGACACCAGGATGAAGATAGAAGATGGACCGTGGCCTGGATGAAGATTGAAGAACATGGTCCCACAATGGATGAAGATGGAGCGCCACCCTTCATCATTGGTGAGTATCGGCAGCAAAATAGCTGAATGCTTTTTTATGCGACATGCCCATCCACGTGCCCTTTTTGTGGCAATAGGTGGATAAAGTTTTTTTTTAGTTAGGATTTTTATTTTGGGGGGTTGTAATGTTAGGGGTTAATTGCTTAATTTGTTATGTAAAAGAGCAGTTAGCTTTAGGGCAATGCCCTACAAAAGCTTAAGAGCTATTTGTAGATTAGGGGTGTTTTTTTTAGGGGTATTAGAATAGGAATATTTTTTTTTATTTTGGATAATTTTGTATGTTATTTTTTTTTTATATAGGGTAATAGTGTATTTAGATATTTAGTGATGTGGGGGGATGGCGGTTTAGGGGTTTATAATTTTAATTAGTGTTTGCGATGTGGGGGGATAGCAGTTTAGGGGTCAATAGTGTATTTAGATACTTTGCAATGTGGGGGGATGGCGTTTTAGGGGTTTGTAGTTTTAATTGGTGTTTGCAATGTGGGGAATGGACATTTATAGGTAAAATTGTAGTCTATGGGTGTAAGTGTTCTTTGTAAGGTATTTTTGATGTGTTTTGTGAAACTTTTTTGTTTCGCAAAACACATAACTACAGCTCTTCGAGTGCGGAATGGATTGTTGCTGAAAAGACTGTATCGCATGCAGGAAAGACATTAGTTGTAATCTAGGTCTTAAAGGGACACTGAACCCAAAATTTTTCTTTTGTAATTCAGAAAGAGCATGCAATTTTAAGCAACTTTCTAATTTACTCCTATTATCAATTTTTCTTCGTTTTCTTGCTATCTTTATTTGAAAAAGAAGACATCTAAGCTTTTTTTGGGTTCAGTACTCTGGACAGCACTTTTTTATTGGTGGATGAATTTATCCACCATTCAGCAAGGACAACCCAGGTTGTTCACCAAAAATGGGCCGGCATCTAAACTTACATTCTTGCATTTCAAATAAAGATACCAAGAGAATGAAGAAAATTTTATAATAGGAGTAAATTAGAAAGTTGCTTAACATTTCATGCTCAATCTGAATCAAGAAAGAAAATTTTTGGTTACAGTGTCCCTTTAAAGTTTTTCTACAGCATGTGATCAACCCATAGAAATTAATACAAAAAAACACACACAAATTAGGGCATGTAACTTTTGTATTAGAATGTCCCTTTAAAGGACTTGTTTGTGAAATAACCTGTTTTATTTAATGAGATGCAATGTTAAAACTTTCCTTAAAGTAAAGTTTTAATTAGTCACCATAGAATCTACAGTACAAATAAATTATAATCAAACTGGATAAACTCATATTTTTAGCGCTGTGTTGAGGCACCAGACATGTACAGTCCTTGAGACTGAAGCCTAAGGCGTCAGTACATTAAGCTGCCATATCAAACCTGAAAGTAAACACATACTTGTTATGTATGTGTTCTCTTACCCTGCTTTTAAGTGTATAGTTTAAGGTCTCAGCTTTTTAGAAAAGTTCATTTCTCTGCAGCTACCATTTGTGCCTGAGACTGAGGCATTACCTAACTCAGGTGCACTGCAATTAGATAATGTGCAGAACAGCACACAGAACATATACTATTCTCAAGGCCACCTGGGCTTTAATTGCAGAAGATGGAAAACGCTATTTAAATGTGTATGAATGGCATTTGAGCAATCACTAGCATTTATCCACAATAAGCCTTAACTGCAAAACAAGGAACATATTCTTATTGCAATTACAGACCACACTGACAGCTTGTGAATCCCAAACCATGCTGCAAAAAGGCACATGGGAACTGAGAGGTTAAGTTATTTTCTGTATATTCTGTTCCAGTAAAGCTTTATGGGGTATTTTAGGGACCCCCAAACTATGTTCAACTAATGAGTCACTGACTAAAGGAAATGTGAGTTGAACAGAGGAGCGTAACCACAGCAACGCCTAGGGCACAAGGAGAAAAACCTTTAATAGAGCTGTGTCAATCACAAGGAAGCTGGGCAGAGAGCCTTTGCAAGCCAAAACCTACTCATATGAGAAAATAATAAAAACTAGAAGTCAATACATATCACTTGAACTGCAATCTATAGCGTTTTCAGCTATTTTAGTGCTGTGCAATCCATTATAGACTCATTAAGATCTCAAGTGGTTAATGGAGCCATCAATGAGAATACAATTTTCAGTTTTTCCTGAAGCTATTGTGAAGCAATGTATTGTGCATCTCCCTTCTGTTGAAACCCAAGTACTTCCCTACAATAGTGTACGTTTGGTGGTGCCCCTTAGTGAAGGATATACTGATGAAAAGTGCATACTGCAGAGCTGCATCTAGTGAAGAGGTCTTACACATTACACATTTCTAAGCCAAACCCTAAAAGGTAATTCATAGACACCCTATTTCAAATAACATACTTAAAGAGCCAGGACAATTACACAAAATTAAAGTTTCATGATTCAGATAAAGCATGCACTAAATAAAAAAACAACTTTTCAATATACTTCCATTATCATGTGCACATTCTTTTTATATGCACACTTAGGGGCCCATTTATCAAGCTCTGGATGGAGCTTGAGGGCCCAGAGACACCAGTTATGAAGCAGCTGTCTAAAGACCACTGCTCCATAACCCTGTCCGCCTGCTCTGAGCAGGCGGACAGACATCGCCATAAATCAACCCGATCGAGTACGATCGGGTTGACTGACAACCCCCTGCTGGTGGCCAATTGGTTGCGAATCTGCAGGGGGCGGAGTTGTACCAGCAGCTCACAAGAGCTGCTGGTGCAATGCTGAATATGGAGAGCATATTGCTCTCCGCATTCAGCAAGGTCTGTCGGACCTGATCCGCACTGTCGGATCAGGTCCGGCAGACCATTGCTAAATAGGCCCCTTAGGCTCCAGCTACTACAGAGCATGTGCAAACGTGCACAGTGTATACGTATGTGCTTTTTGTAATTGGCTGATGGCTGTCACATGGTACAGGGGAGGGAAAATTGGATTAACTTAAAAATTTGCTTCAAAGAAAGGAGTTCAAGCATCCATGAGAGTAAAATGCCAAACAGTGAAAAAGTTACTCAAATGCCCAAATGCAAATATCACGCCTCCCCCAAACAACTTCTGTGTACCTTGGCACAATCATCAATGGAAATGAATGCCTATAATAAAGGCTCTCAGCATACCTTCTCTAGAGTACCATCACCCACTGCTTTGGCTGGGAGTTGTGGCAGATCCTCGGACAGCCCTAAAACAGTATTCTCAAAACGGGGAGATATATTCCACTCACCAGTAGTACCGCCCGTTTTCCTTGCTGTCTCCGTAAAGTCACTCCTACAACATCTCCAGCAGTGTCAGGTCAATCAAGTAGGTACAAGGTGGTGGGCGGTGGCTAGGCAGCCCTGGAAACCAGTAACAAAGCAAAGAGGTAACTGGAGCGGCACAAATGGAAAAAATGAAAGAACCGCTTACTAAAGTAAAATGTTGATTCTTTATTTTCAAAGTTAATTAAAATACAGGATAGAAAAACACAAACAATACTCTCTAAAGTCCATCAAAAGGAGCCGGTCTTTTTGATGGACTTCAGAGAGTACTGTTTGTGTTTTTCTATACTGCATTTTAATCAACTTTGAAAATAAAGATTTGACGTATTACTTTAGCAAGCGGTTCTTTAATTTTTTTAACTTTGACAGAAAATATTCTATTGCTCATTTCTAATTTGAAGTACTATTGCATTGACTTTATATTGTGTAGTTGTAAATTATTCAATTCCACTGTATTTGATAGTCCTTTAATGTCCATTGCAATTCAATTTTTACGGATTGGGATGTGCTATAAAAATCTTGCAGTTTTAAAGAAAAAAAAAATTAAGTAAGTTGTGATTTTAATAGATGAATTTGCCACTTTTCTGTCTCTGTGATCGTTAAGTGTTCTATAACCATATTTTATGGTTGCCTCGCTTATGGCTGTAGTAACCTGTTTTCACCTTTGGTACAGTAGGGAGTAACCCAGATATTAAGGTGGAGATATGAGTAACAACCAGCCTGAAGGTCTGGATGCAGTCCGGACTGTACAGTACTAGATAAATCTGGAGATACTGAGCAAGGAAAACTAGTACTGGTAAAGGATACAATCCAGTGAAATACAGGTAACAGTCACAATCCAGCAAGGTACAAGGGGTGAAAGCAAAGCCTAGTCCAGTTCAGAGATTAAAGTAAACAGCAAATTCAATGAAGTACCAAGGGGCAGAGAAATAGCAGAGTCCAGAATCCAAATCCGTAACAGAGAGCAATCCAAATTGCAACGCACAGCACACTCTGAGTAGTAACTCAATAAACAGGCAATGACTGCTGAAAGAGCTGGGTTTAAATAGGCAGAGAGTAATTGCCAATCACCTTCAGCTGCAGGCAGGTGGAGCCAAAATGCAGGAAAACAAAAGCTAACTAGGCAAAAGAAACAAACTTTTATTTTATTTTATTATTTTATTTTAAATTTTTAGATGATTTTTACTTACAAATCAAAGGTACGGCCATGGGCACCAGGTTTGCCCCCAGTTTTGCAAATCTATGGGTTATTTTGAAAATAATATATACTCAACTCAAACTGGAGGGGCAACCTGGTGTTCTATGGCCGTTACATAGATGATTTGATATTTATTTTTAAGGGGTCAGTTGAAAAGGCTTATCATTTTTGTTCTTATCTTAATGACAATTTAATGGGAATTCAGTTCACCTCAAATGTACAAATAGAAACTATAGAATTTTTAGATTTAATACTAACCTGGGACAATGATTTTAATATTTGTACATCTACATATTTCAAAACAGTTGACTGTAATAACTTCCTGCATTATACAAGTAACCATTACAAACAATGGAAGAACAATATACCATACAGTCAATTCTGTAGAATCGAAAGGAATTGTAGTTCGGTGGAAAAATTCCACGAATAGTCAAATATTTTAATAGAAAGATTTAAAGAAAAAGGATACCCTTTAGAAATAATTAATAATGGATATGAAAAAGCTTGCAGGACTGCTAGATCAACTATACTTCAGACCAAAAAGAAACCAGATAAAACAAGTAATAGTCAGTTAAATAATAACACTAAACAACCATTTTTTGTTACTCAATATAACTCCAATTCTAAATCTATTAAGAAAGTATTGCAGAAACATTGGCCTATTCTACTTAAAGATCCGATACTTAAGAAAAATCTTAGTGCTTCACCTAGTATTGTGTTCAGAAGGGCACCTACTAAACAAACGTTGGCTCCTAGCAAAGTAGTAATTTCTAAAAAAAGCCATCAGAAACGCATCTATAAATAATAGAACTGGCCATAAAGGCACTTATAGATGTGGAAAATCGAGATGTTTTATGTGTAAATTTATAACTCATGATGCAAAAAACATAAGGTCACACACCACTGGGGAAACTTTCCAGATTGGTGAATGTCTTACTTGCAGTTCATCTTATGTTATTTATGTGTTATCTTGTAAATGTGGTTTACAATATTTAGGGCGCACAACACGTAATATACGCACTAGGTAGAGCGAACATTATCGAAATATTAGGAAAAAATCAGATAAACATAGTGTATCTAGACACTATGGCCTCTAGTTATCAAGCCGTCAACCTCAAATATGCTGGAATTCCGCAGCGTATTTGTGGCGATGCTGATTCGCTGTAGTTATCAAGCACTACAGCCTGGCAAAAGTAGAATATAGTGACGTAAGCTTCGATCCGCCAGACTCAGTCCGACACAGATTGATTCTTATGTCACTCCAAATGTTCCTAACGCAAGTTCGGCACAATCTGACTACTTTTGGGAGTTATCAAAAAACTAGCAGGTACGCTCGGCACTTTTCTGGCCCAGCGTACCTGGTTTTCAATCCGCCGCCCTGGAGGTGGCGGATCCCATAGGAATCAATGGGAGTCTAACCATAGCAAAAGCTCATGTTCGCTGCTGCCGTACATCACATTGATTCCTACAATAATTACATTGTAGCTATTTTACAGGTAACTTTGTATTTATTTTAACTAGGTAGAATAGTTAGTAAATAGTTATTAACTATTTAATAACTACATAGCTAAAAGAAATACAAAATTACCTGTATAATAAATCCTAACCTAAGTTACAATTAAACCTAACACTACACTATCATTAAATAAATTAAATTAATTAACTACACATACCTACAATTAAATACAATTAAATAAACTAACTAAAGTACAAAAAATAAAAAAAATTTTTTTACAAAAAATAAAAAAATATTACAAGATTTTTAATCTAATTACACCTAATCTAAGCCCCCTAACACCTAATCTAAGCCCCCTAATAAAATAACAAAGCCCCCCAAAATAAAAAAAATGCCCTACCCTATTCTAAATTACAAAAGTTAACAGCTCTATTACCAGCCCTTAAAAGGGCCTTTTGCGGGGCATGCCCCAAAGTAATCAGCTCTTTTGCATGTAAAAAAAAATACAACCCCCCAAACATTAAAACCCACCACCCACATACCCCTACTCTAACCCACCCAAACTCCCCTTAAAAAAAACCTAACACTAACCCCCTGAAGATCTCCCTACCTTGAGTCATCTTCAGCCAGCCGACCACTGATGGAACATTGGCAGCAGCCGAAATCATCATCCAAGGGGCGCTGAAGAGGTCTTCCATCCGATAGAAGTCTTCATCCATGCGGCGTCTTCAATCTTCATCCATCCAGAGCGGAGCGGAGTCTTCTTCAAACGAGCCGACGCAGAACGATCCTCTTCCAACGACGCCTACCCGATGAATGGATATTCCTTTAAGTGACGTCATCCAAGATGGCGTCCCTCGAATTCCGATTGGCTGATGCAATCAGCCAATCAGATTCAAGTTCAATCCGATTGGCTGATCCAATCAGATTTGAGCTCGCATTCTATCAGCCAATCGGAATTTGAGGGACGCCATCTTGGATTATGTCACCTAAAGGAATATCCATTTGTTGGGTAGGTGTCGTTGGAAGAGGATGGCTCCGCGTCTGCTCGTTTGAAGAAAGCTCTGCTCCGCTCCGGATGGATGAAGATTGAAGACGCCGCATGGATGAAGACTTCTATCGGATGGAAGACCTTTTCAGCGCCCCTTGGATGATGACTTCGGCCACTGCGGATATCCTCTTCTGTTCCATCGGTGTTCGGCTGGCTGAAGATTACTCAAGGTAGGGAGATCTTCAGGGGGTTAGTGTTAGGTTTTTTTATGGGGGGTTTGAGTGGGTTAGAGTAGGGGTATGTGGGTGGTGGGTTTTAATGTTGGGGGAAGTTTATTTTTTTTTACATGCAAAAGAGCTGATTACTTTGGGGCATGCCCCACAAAAGGCCCTTTTAAGTGCTGGTAATAGAGCTGTTAACTTTTGTAATTTAGAATAGGGTAGGGCATTTTTTTATTTTGGGGGGCTTTGTTATTTTATTAGGGGGCTTAGATTAGGTGTAATTAGATTAAAAATCTTGTAATATTTTTTTATTTTTTTGTAACTTAGTTTTTTTTATTTTTTGTACTTTAGTTAGTTTATTTAATTGTAGGTATTTGTAGTTAATTAATTTAATTTATTTAATGATAGTGTAGTGTTAGGTTTAATTGTAACTTAGGTTAGGATTTATTTTACATGTAATTTTGTATTTTTTTTAGCTAGGTAGTTATTAAATAGTTAATAACTATTTAATAACTATTGTACCTAGTTAAAATAAATACAAAGTTACCTGTAAAATAAATATAAATCCTAAAATAGCTACAATGTAATTATTAATTACATTGTAGCTATATTAGGGTTTATTTTAAAGGTAAGTATTTAGTTTTAACTAGGAATAATTTAGTCAATAATAGTAATTTTATTTAGATTTATTTAATTAATATTTAAGTTAGGGGGGTGTTAGGGTTAGTGTTAGACTTAGGTTTAGGGGTTAATAATTTTATTATAGGTAGCGGCGGTATAGGGGGGCAGGATAGGGGTTCATTAATTTAATATAGGTGGCAACGGTGTAGGGGGGTAGATTAGGGGTTAATAAGTTTAATATAGGTGGCGGCGGGGTCCGGGAGCGGCGGTTTAGGGGTTAAACAATTTATTTAGTTGCGGCGGGGTACGGGATCCGCAGGATAGGGGTTATTAAATTTATTATAGGTGGCGGCGGTATAGGGGGGGCAGGATAGGGGTTAATAGGTATAATGTAGGTGGCGGCGGGGTCCGGGAGTGGCGGTTTAGGGGTTAAACAATTTATTTAGTTGCGGCGGGGTACGGGATCCGCAGGATAGGGGTTAATAAATTTTTTATAGTGGCGGTCGGTATAGGGGGGCAGGATAGGGGTTAATAGGTATAATGTAGGTGGTGGCGGGGTCCGGGAGCGGCAGTTTAGGGGTTAATACATTTATTATAGTTGCGGCGGGGTCTAGGAGCGGCAGTTTAGGGGTTAATACATTTATTATAGTTGCGGCGGGGTCTAGGAGCGGCGGTTTAGGGGTTAATACATTTATTAAAGTTGCGGCGGGGTCTAGGAGCGGCGGTTTAGGGGTTAATAACTTTATTTAGTTGTGGGGGGCTCCGGGGGCGCCGGTATAGGATCGGATGAGTGATAACTATCACAGTCAGCTGCTCATTGCCCCGTACTTGGTGCGCAGCTTTTTGACAGCTTTTTTGATAACTTTGGCGAACGTATTCAGGTCCGCGGCGGCGATGTGAGGCGAGCTTAGGCGAGCGTATTGGGGCCGTCGAAGGCAGGTAAGTAGACACTTTGATAACTAGAGGCCTATATTCATGAACATAATGGAGAGAATTGTTGTTTTACAATCACACCATTGGAAAGTATCCCAGGATTGAATAAATACAATAGATTTAATAAGTTACGCCAAAGGGAAACCTTTTGGATTTACAAGTTTGGTTCTCTTTTCCATGATGGGTTAAATGAAGTTATAGTTTCTGCAGATTTTTAAAGTAACATAATATTGTATAGTTTTTAAAATATGCATCATGTATCACATTGTAGTCTTGATTAGTTTGTCTAAAGCTCAGTTATAATTTAATATGTATCTTGTGGTATATTCACTTGGAATGGGTCATATTTTATTGGGTCTAGATATTGTATATATTCAGGTTATTTATGTTCTTTCTTGTTAAGATATGATTTGGCAACCCTTTGTATTTTGATGACTCTGGATAACGACACATGAAGAGCAAATGTATCATTCTATCCTCAACATGTGTTATCAATTGTTTAAAAAATGCATTCCCAGGTTATGCTTACCATTAGACACTTATTATGTTTAATGTTATAGTTTTAATTGCATATTCAATATCCAATTATAGTTATTGCAACAATCTATTGGATACTAGCACTAGGGTCCCATGGTTGTTAGGATTTAATATATCCTTTGTTTATTATAACACATATGTCTATACATCCAGCACTTTATCTGATATACATTTATATATGTCTCATATTTATTTATTGTAATGTTGTATTAATTTTTTACAAAAATGCATTCTCAGGTTATGTTTACCATCATTGTTAGTGTGAACTGTATTTATAATATCCAATTATAGTTATTACAACAATTTATTAAATATTAGCACTAGGGTCCCAACGGTTAGGTTGGTTTTTTATATATTCTCTGTTTATTATAATATACATAGGTACACATTCATCGCTTTATCGGTTATATTTGTCACATATTTATTTATTGTAATTAATAAATGCACATAACACTTTGATACAATATTATATCACTATACACGTATATTTATATTCAGCACTCATCTTCTATACATTTTCATTTATCGTCATATATTCATTAATTGGCACTAATACATGACCATAACACTTAGATCACATTCACAATTTTGGGATCAGTTATTCAGTTCTGATTTATATTATTCGATATTTACACATAACGCTTAGAATAGAAAACATCGCTCTATGGCGGTGCACATGATATGCATAGTATTTTAAAATAACCACATACTTACATTTATCAAAACGTATACACAACACATTGATTAATTTTTTATTATTTATAGAAGTGTATTGAATGAACTATCCACTTTCAGTAAGAAAGTTATATTGAATAACATCACTATTAAGTGGTGCACATAATATGTATAAGTATGAAATATATCCATTCGATTGACACGTATCACATTAGAATTATCACTATATATTTGATGCACATTAGAGGTTAATACCTTAGTCTATTAAAATGGCTATGAGTATTGAACATATATACACAATATAGTTACAATTAAGACTTTTTAAACATAAGTGAGTTTAGCGATGTTTTAAATATGCATCAAACATATTTATAAGCGCAACTCTTTAGTTCATATATGAAGACACAAACTTCTGGTAGGAATTAGAGGTGAACTAGCGATCTATTCACTGGCAGCTTTATAGAGTTCAAGTAATCACACAGTTAACAGGGAGAAGTTTACAATTGTGAATGCAGAGTACACACCTTAGGTTAACTGGAGGGTGATAGGTCCGAAAACACACTACCCCATTGGGAGGAGTTTGCATAGGTATGGTAGTGAGCGGCAATATAAGCCGGGTTAAATGTTTGTATAATTATGCCTGATGAAACGGCCGGGAGAGCCGAGAAACACGTAGCAAAACCAACTGATAATATTGCTATTCGCTTGCTTTTAAGGATCACTGTATATAGCTCATAAATAGAAAGTTCAGGCTGCAGCAGCACTGTGTAAAAAGATTTTTATTTAAGCTAAAAAGTTAATACATTGTATTAACTTTTTGGCTTAAATAAAAATCTTTTTACACAGTGCTGCTGCAGCCCAAACTTTCTATTTATTATTGGGTTTTTGGTATGGACCCTGGCAGCTTGCACGGATAAACAACCTCTATGTTAATTGTCTTCCTGTGCTAAAGGCCAGTGTGAGTGGTCCTAAAGCTAAAACTATTGAGGTGGAACGGAATAGATGGAAATAATCACTCTGGACAAAAAATATATATTATATATAAGCAATTATTTATTATTTAATAAAAACTGATGGTTAAAATTATTCTTTGAATTTATTAAAAAATTGTGAATTTATATTAAAAAGCTGATGTAATAAAGTTTTCTTATTTTCAGCAAAAATGACAGAGGCAAAAAGATAAAAAGATAAAAAGTAGGTGTAGTGAGTATTCTGAGCAGAGGATATAGTTAGTATACACAGCACATATAGTTAGTACAGTTAATATAGTTAATGTGGTTAATATAACAACAGATATGGTTAATATTTACAGCAGATGTAGTTAGTGCAGTGAATTAGAGAATCATAGAAAATTAATAGGAAAAAATGAGGTTAAGATGTGTCAGCTAAAAATGTGTAAGCTAAATAGTGATTAAAAATATAACACCTTATTTCATGTAATAGACAGTTATCTGCACGTTGTGCAAAAAAAGCAAAGTTGATAGAGCTAAGTTAATAAAGCTAAGGTTTTAGAGATTGGTAGCAAGCCTTAGTATAAAAAATAGCCATATAAACATTCCAACATAATTATGATTAAACTGAAAAATGGAACAAAAGTTCGTTAAAAGTTCTTTTCTGTGCACAGGTAAAGGGTTTTTGGCATATGGAAAATGTTGGGCAGATGTAAATTTTAGTGCCGTCTCTTTTTTATATATTAAGAGTACCTTGTGAGATCAGACTCAAGTCCGTTAGGTTATCCAATCCTGTTGTGAAATAATAAAGTGATCCGAAGTGCAGGTAATACCAGGTTACCTTAGACTGCTTTTTCCCAAGGAAGCATCTGTTGGGTTGTAGATATAATACCTTATTTTTTCTTGTCCTTTATGGTAAAACCAGGTTACCATTAGGAATTTCGAGCAGCATACAGGACTGCTGTGGCGGTAATGTGACGCTTTTTGTCCAGCGTCTGGAAACAGGGTAATTCTCGTCCGGTCTTTTTCCTGATGGTGGTAGTCTGACGTCACAGACTACGGTGGCTCAAATTGGCCAAAAAGAAGTAACGCGTTTCGGTCGTGGACCTTTTCTCCAAGTTTGGAGGATTGGATAACCTAACGGACTTGAGTCTGATCTCACAAGGTACTCTTAATATATAAAAAAGAGACGGCACTAAAATTTACATCTGCCCAACATTTTGCATATGCCAAAAACCCTTTACCTGTGCACAGAAAAGAACTTTTAACGAACTTTTGTTCCATTTTTCAGTTTAATCATAATTATGTTGGAATGTTTATATGGCTATTTTTTATACTAAGGCTTGCTACCAATCTCTAAAACCTTAGCTTTATTAACTTAGCTCTATCAACTTTGCTTTTTTTGCACAACGTGCAGATAACTGTCTATTACATGAAATAAGGTGTTATATTTTTAATCACTATTTAGCTTACACATTTTTAGCTGACACATCTTAACCTCATTTTTTCCTATTAATTTTCTATGATTCTCTAATCCACTGCACTAACTACATCTGCTGTATATATTAACCATATCTGTTGTTATATTAACCACATTAACTATATTAACTGTACTAACTATATGTGCTGTGTATACTAACTATATCCTCTGCTCAGTATACTCACTACACCTACTTTTTATCTTTTTATCTTTTTGCCTCTGTCATTTTTGCTGAAAATAAGAAAACTTTATTACATCAGCTTTTTAATATAAATTCACCATTTTTTAATAAATTCAAAGAATAATTTTAACCATCAGTTTTTATTAAATAATAAATAATTGCTTATATATAATATATATTTTTTGTCCAGAGTGATTATTTCCATCTATTCCGTTCCACCTCAATAGTTTTAGCTTTAGGACCACTCACACTGGCCTTTAGCGCAGGAAGACAATTAACATAGACTTTAACTCATCAATTTTATCTGGGGATTTTTGATATCAACCTGTGTACTTTGAGGTGATTCTTTTCAGCGCTCTCTCTCTCCCTCTATACGGATAAACAACCTCACAGAGTGCTGAACAGTAACCTGCTGTATATAGCTCATGTTTGCAGTGTTTTAAAAAATAAAGGACTTTGTTTTATCAACATCATTGCCCGTATATCCTTAAGGAGTGAGTGTCACTACCATACCGCTGAAGTGGGGAGAGTGAGAACTGGAGAGAGCCAGCTGGTTAGCTCAAATAACCAGCCTGTGTCAACAAGCACATTGGTGTGCTCTCCAAAATTGTGAGTACGCTGCGTAAAGATTACAGCTGTGCAAGTTAGAATATTGCTATAGATACAAACATTTGGGCGCCTCTTTGTGTTTGCATATTCACAGATTCGTTATCCAGAGGTAGAAGAAGGGAGATTCCTGCCTGAGTCTTTGTGTGCTGCTAACCTCGATGTGGGGACATTGAACTTTATCATCCATACTTTGAACTCTTAGAATTAGACTGGATATCAATTGAAATTAATGGATTATATTTTAGATTTATTTTAATGAGGCTCCACCATCTATTTACATATCATTGTTTTACTTTGATTGGTTATTCTATTATGGGACAAGCTTGAAACGGCACCATTCAATTATTCTGTGCATATTCATATTCTTTTATACTAGCGCCCTCTAGTGTCTATTCACAATCTTTAGTTAAAAGAAACAAACTGCAGTCCAGGTGCAAGGATAGCACACAGCTCAAGGAACAGCCCAGGAAGCTGCGGTCCCAGGTTCAATCACAGGGTGTGACATCATGTACAAGATCTCATATACAAGTTTGTGATGTTAGGTGGATGTTGGAAGGCCAAAGAGATTGGCAAAATTTGCTCTTAAAGATGTCAAAAGGGGAAGTTAAGAGCCAGCTTATGCAAATTTAATTGCATTTCCAACAACTGATCAGGTATGACAATATAGAAGAATCAGGTTTCTTTATGCATTACTCTAACAAATAAAATCACAGCAGCTTTTGGATATAGGATCATAGAAAAGAGTGAGCATCCTCACCTCAAGATTAGTATCTTGGTGAACATCTACTTTATTCAGGATGGATAACCATGGATATACTTGTCCTTGTCAACATTATATAACAACAAAAGTCACGTTCAGAGAGGAGGGATTATGAATTGTCTATCTTTGGGGACTTATCCATGTTGGTTGGGAGAATTTCCAAGAATGAGCCTGAATATCCCATTGGAGGATTGCAATGCTCAGTGCCAAATTACTCCAGGAATTAACTAATTCCTGCAGATTGTTTGACACAAATGGAACAAATGCATTGTTATCAGTAATACAAACTGAAGAATATATGGGGTTATTTATTAACACCCCTGTAGATACCAAGGAGATACCGTTTGTGAATTAGTTTATTGTATGGGATGGTGGCAAATGCTTTGCTGAAATCTTGATATGCTACATCATTCAACTGCTCCACCCTTGTCTAATACTTTTGTTACATAATCAAAGAAATCAATTAGATTAGTCTGACATGTTCTCCCTGAAGTTAAACCATGGTTGGTCCTCTAAATTGTTTGTCTTTATGTAAGTCATAATTCTTTCTTTTAAGAGGCTTTCCATTAATTTCCCTACTACTGAAGTTAAACTAACTGGCCTGTAGTTACCAGATTCTTCTCTACTGCCCTTTTTATGAAGAAGTATTACATTTGCTATTCTCCAATCATCTGTGACTGCTCCTGTTAATAGTGACTGATTCAACAGATCAGTTAATGGGACAGTTAGCACTGATCGAAGTTCTTTTAAAACCCTTGGATGAATATTATCAGGACCCACTGCCTTTTTAACATTTATTTTCGATAATGCTAACAAAACCTCATCCTCTGTAAAAAGATTACTGTTAAGCTTGTTTCTATTTTCCGTAGCATCTCTTAATGTAGGCATTCTATCTTCACAATCTTTTATGAAAACAAAACAGAAGTAATCATTGAGACAGTCTCCAATCTGCTTATCTCCTCCTATTATTCTACCATCAGCTGAATTTTACTATTCCTACCTTATTTTTTCTTCTTTCACTGATATATCTAAACAATGTTTTGTCCCCATGTTTTACTGACTGTGCTATCTTCTCTTCTGCATGAGCTTTAAGCTTCCTAATTAACTGCTTAGTCTTTTTTTGTTGGAGTCTCCATATTTTCATATCATCATCTGCTTGTGTGCGTCTGTAATTTTTATAAGATATCTTTTTTGTCTTTACAGCATGTGCTATTTCTTTGGAAAACCAAATTGTTTTTCGCTTTCTTTTACTTTTACAGACATGTCTAATACAGTGTGTGGTTGCATCTAAAATGGCACCTTTCACAAATCCCTTCTGTTCTTGAACCCCTGTAATAAGAGTTTTCCCTTTTAAATAGTTTTTTTAGGTATTCGTCCATTAATGAAAAATCTGCCTTCCTAAAGTCTAAAACTTTTGTTTTAGTCTGGGTGGACAGTTCCTGTACATGAATACTAAACCAAACAGATTGATGATCACTGGATCCTAAGTTCTCACCTACAGACACATCTGAAACTGTATCACTGTTTGTAAGTATCAGATCTAATAGAGCTTCCTTACAAGTTGGTTCCTTAACTAATTGCTCAAGTGATTCCCCTAGCAGAGATTCAAGAATATACCTGCTTCTAGCTGATCTAGCAGAAGGAATCTTCCTGGCAAATTAAAGTCCCCCAGTACTATAACCTTACCCTTCATGGTTATTTTGGTTATTTCTTCTAATAACAGATTGTCCAGTTTTTCATCCTGCAATGGAGGCCTATATACAACCCCTATTCTAAACACATATTTATCTCCAATTTCCAAAGTCACTTAAATACGTTCTACCTCATCATTTGTTCCTACAATTTCAGTAACCTTTATATTTTCATTTACATACAGAGCAACTCCTCCACCTTTCTTTCCTACTCTGTTCTTTTTAAATAACCTGTATCCAGGTATGACTATGTCCCAGTCATGCAAATCATTGTACCATGTTTCTGTTATAGCTACTAAATCCAAGTTGTCCCTAGTCATTATTGACACTTGCCATCCGAAGAAACATCCCAACACAAACCTGCAATCTTTCAACATTGCTCCCAGTCACCCCCTCTGCCACTCTCTGCACTCTCCTCTCAACCACTGAGAGTGAAGTGGCTTCCCTTTTGTCTTCCTCACACCTCACTACCTGCCCACTTGACCTTTTTCATTCACACCTAATTCCCCCTCTGTCTCCCACCCTCACTCCGGCTCTTACTCACATATTCAACCTATCCCTTTCTACCGGCTCATTCCCTGCCTCCTTCAAACATGCAAAGGTCACCCCATCCTCAAAAAACCTTCCCTTGACCCTAGCTCCCCTGCAAACTACCGCCCCATATCACTGCTCCCGCTAGCTTAAAAATTCCTTTAAAAACTAGTTTTCGATCGCAATTCCTGTCTTCCAACTCATTGCTCGACCCCCTGCAATCTGGTTTCCGTCCCCAACACTCAACTGAGACTGCCCTCACCAAGGTTACTAACGATCTCCTTTCTGCTAAAAACAAAGGCTACTACTCTATACTCATCTTACTTGACCTCTCTGCTGCCTTTGACACTGTTGACCATCCCCTTCTCCTACGTACTCTCAGCTCTCTTGGGGTCTGTGACACTGCCCTCTCCTGGATCCACTCCTATCTCTCTAACAGATCCTTCTCCGTCTCTTTTGCTGGTGACTCCTCCTCTCTTTTGTCTCTATCTGTTGGAGTACCTCAAGGCTCTTTCCTGTGTCCTCTACTCTTCTCTATTTACACTTGTTCACTGGGTAAACATATCAACAGCTATGGTTTCAGCTATCATCTCTATGCTGATGATACCCAGATCTACCTTTCCACCCCTGCACTCTCTCCTTCTGTCAATTCTCACATCAGTGACTGCTTATCTGGCATTTCCTCCTGGATGGCCTCTCACCACCTAAGAATAAGCATGTCCAAGACCAAACTACTTCGAATTCCCCCCTCTAACTCTACTCCAGTTTCTAATTTTTCTATCAGTGTTGGCGGCACCACTATCTCCCCATCACCCTAAGTCCGCTGCCTCAGAGTCACGCTTGACTCAAATCTGTCCTTCATTCCCCACATCCAATTGCTCTCTTCATCCTGCCTCAACCACCTACGCAATATCTCCAAAATTTGTTTGTTTCTAACTGCTGAAACTACTAAACAGCTAATCCACGCCCTGGTAATTTCCCGACTTGACTACTGTAACAACTTACTAACTTGCCTCCCTCTCTCCCACCTCTCTCCCCTCCAATCCATCCTAAATGCATCTGCCAGGCTAATCCCCCTCTCTCAAAGCTCTGTTTCTGCTGCACCTCTCTGTGAGTCCCTTCACTGGCTCCAGTTAAATTCAAAATTCACACCCTGACCTACAAAGCCCTTACCAATGCTGCCCCACCGTACCTGTCCTCACTTATCAACAAATATACTCCTGCCCGCCCCCTAAGATCCAACAATGACCTGCTTCTTGTGTCCTCTACCATCACCACCTCTCATGCTAGACTACAGTGCTTCTCTCGTGTGGCACCAACCCTCTGGAACGCACTTCCTCATGCTGTCAGACTTGCCCCTAACCTCTCCTCCTTTAAACATTCCCTAAAGACCTTTCTGTTCAGGGAAGCTTATCACCTGACTTCTTAACAAACTAACTTCACTTAACTAACAGTTGCCCTCTATCTCCTCACTAATATCATTCTCACCTTTGCAGTCCCTGTCTCCTGTTTCCCATCCTCCTACCCATCTAGATTGTAAGTTCCCATGGGAATAGGGCCCTCAATTCCCCCTGTATTTTGTCTGTAAAATTTTGTCTTAACGTATTGTTTCTCCATTGTACTGTTATCCCTGTACCCATGGCCAGCGCTGCAGAATCTGTTTGCACTTTATAAATAAATAATAATAATAATAATAATAAAATGTCAGGTAATTTATTTCCTAAGCTGCGAGCATTTGTGCTCATGGCACAAAGAATTTTTCTACTAGAATTTCTAGAATTGTTACTTGGACTAACAGTTTTGGCATGCTGTGGGGGGCAGGTGGATACATTCAGTGGCGTCACTAGGGGGGTGTGGGGGGTACGGGCCGCACCCGGGTGACACCCTCCAGGGGGTGACACCACCAAATTTTTTTTTTTTTTTTTTTAATTTTATTGAAATTCAAAGAAATACAATGCATATATAGAGATGCATATATTTTTTTATTAGAGGGGCCAGCATTTGTGAACATTAGTGGGACTGGGGAAGTTGTAGACACTTGATTTTTTTGCCCCTTGAGCCAGCGCTGCAATTTCCACAAATAGTTTTCCCGGCTGCTTTTGCTTGTTTGTACTTTGCTCCTCCCCTGCCCAATTTCACTATGAATGTTGTGGGTGTTCCGTGGGGCTTGCGAAGTTGCACTGGTAGCCTAAACCTGCCTCCCTATCTGTGCTCACTGCTCAGTGACGTGTGGAGGAGTGGAGTCACTCACTGCTGTGCTGTCTCTCTAAACGGGAACTGGGAAATCATGAGGGGGATGCCTGGCACCTGACTGCAGGACTGTCTGACACTGTCTCTAAAGTGAAGGAGCCACGTATGATGCCCACCAGACCGGTATGGTTACGGTACACTAAGTGCACACTGAAGAGGTAGGAGGGGAGGGTGGATGGGGGTCTGGGGGTGGGCAGAGAGCAGAGGTGCTTGGCCATAAGAAGCGGTAGGCACGCGGCCCTGAGCTTTGCACTGACAGACTTGGAACAGAGTCAGAGAGCAGAATTTTCAGAGTTTGCGCGCCTAAACCTTTTCTTTAGTGATTTATTCTTAGAGTGCACTGTTTATCTTTCATTTCATGCTCTGCTGAGCCAGGGAGCAGCTCTATGCATGATCTTTATAATTAATGCAGTGCAGTTTACATATTTTGTATGTGTGTGTGTGTCTGAGTTTTTGTGTGTCTGTCTGAGTGTTTTTGTGTGTGTGTGTCTGAGTGCTTTTGTGTGTGTGTCTGAGTGTTTCTGTGTGTGTACCTGAGTGTTTTTGTGTCTGTGTGTGTCTAAGTGTTTGTGTGTGTGCCTGAGTGTTTTTGTGCGTGCCTGAGTGTTTTTGTGTGTGTCAGAGTGTTTTTGTGTGTGTCTGAGTGTTTTTGTGTGTGTGTCTGAGTGTGTTTCCGAGTGTTTGTGTGTGCCTCTTAGTGTGTTTTAAGTGTGTCTGAGTGTGTCTGAGTGTTTGTATGTGTGTGTGCCTGTGTTTTAGTGTTTTTGTGTTTCTGATTTCCAGGGGGAGGGGGGGGGTGACACCACAACTTACCGCACCGGGTGACACCAACCCTAGTGACGCCACTGGATACATTAATGCTACCACTTTATTCGTTTAAATGATTTCTAATAAAGCATTTTAACTCCTCTTCCAGATACTCTGTTCCTTTAACATCCAAATGCAAGCCATCTCTCCTAAATAACCTAGTATCTTTCCAAACAGAGCTATAATGGCCAATAAAACCAAATCCTTGTTAGAATTTGATGGTAGATAAGAACCAAAATGGCCCATCATGTCTACCCATACTTCAAGTCTGTTCCCTGCACCTTTTATCTAACCAAGAATTAAATGTTGTTATCTGCTCCATCTTTCCTGCTTCCTGGCCATACACAGATACAATAGCAGAAAATTATAGAGTTTATGCCACATTCTCTAAATGATTACCTAGGTCACAAAACTCTTTCTGAACAGCAGCAACATGATTACTAGCCATTTGTTCCTAAATGAACAATCACACCTAACTCACTTCCCTTTCCTGCTGCCTTAACAATTCTCAAAATACAATTCTTATCCCTGTGAGTAGTAGCTCCTGGAAGACATCTAACCTCCCTTGCATCTCCTTTACTTTCACCTAAATACTTCTATTAATTCACTTGTGTCCCAGATCTTCTATCTTTGACCCTGCATAACAAGAATTAAGGCACAATAGGGAGTGTGATCTAGATTGAAAGGGACAGTCTTGTCAAAATTAAACTTTCATAATTCAGTTAGGGCGTTCAATTGACTTTTATCATTAAATTTGCTTTGTTCCCTTGGTGGTATTTTTTGAAAAGCTAAACTTAGGTAGGCTAAAACTGATTTCTAAACCGTTGAAAACTGCCTCTTAGCTCAGAGCATTTTGAAAGTTTTTCACACTTAGACAGTACTAGTTTATGAGTGTCATATAGATAACATTGTGCTCATTCTCGTGGAGTTATTTAGGAGTCTGCACTGATTGGCTAAACTGCATGTCTGTCAAAAGTACTGGGATAAGGGGTCAGTCTGCAGAGGCTTAGATAGAAGGTAATCACAGTGTTAAAACTTATATTACTATAACTGTAAAGGTTATGCAAAACTGGGGAATGGGTAATAATAAAATTTATGCTTACCATTTGAATTTTTTTTTTTTTTTCGGGCATGGAGAGTCCACAACGTCATTCCAATTACTAGTTGGATATGCACTCCTGGCGAGCAGGAGGAGGCAAAGAGCACCACAGCAAAGCTGTTAAGTGTCACTTCCCTTACCCATAACCCTCAGTCAAACAGCCAAAGGGAAATGGAAAAAGAAGATAACACAAAGGTGTAGAGGTGTCTGAGGTTTAGAAAAAAATATATACTGTCTAATCTCAAAGGTGGGGTTGTGGACTCTCCATGTCCGGAAATAAATACATTTATCAGGTAAGCATACATTTTATTTTATTTCCTAAGACATGGAGAGTCCACAACGTTATTCCAATTACTAGTGGGAACCAATACCCAAGCTAGAGGACATGGAATGAACAGGGATGGAGAACAAGACAGGCAGACCTAAACAGAAGGCACCACCACTTGAGAAACCTTTCTCCAAAAAGTTGCCTCAGCTGAGGCAAAAGTATCAAATTTGTAAAATTTGAAAAAAGTATGTAGAGAGGACCACGTTGCAGCCTTTGGAAATCAGTTCCACAGAAGCTTCATTTTTGAAAGCCCAAGAAGAGGAAACAGCCCTAGTGGAATGAGCAGTAATAATCTCAGGAGGCTGCTGTCTAGCAGTCTCATATGCAAAATTAATCATACTTCTCAACCAGAGGGAAAGAGAAGTAGAAGTAGCCTTCTAACCCTTTATGCGTTCCTGAGAAACAAACAAATAGGGCAGAAGACTGTCAAAAATCCTTAGTAGCCTGTAGGTAGAATTTTAGAGCATGCACAACATCCAAGTTGTGCAACAGACATTCCTTATGAGAAGAAGGATTAGGACAGAGAGAAGGAACAGCAATTTCCTGATTAATATTTCTATACGAAACCACCTTAGGGAGAAACCCCATCGTAGTACGAAGAACCGCCTTATCCGCATGAAAAATAAGGTAAGGCGAATCGCACTGCAAAGCCGAGAGTTAAGAAACTCTCAGAGCAGAAGAAATAGCAATAAGAAACAAAACCTTCCAAGATAACAGCTTACTATATATGGAATGCATTGGCTCAAACGGAGCCTACTGCAAAACTCTTAGAACTAGGTTAAGGCTCCACGGAGGAGCAACCGATTTAAACACAGGCCTGATTCTGACCAGGGCCTGACAAAAAGATTGAACATCTGGTACATCTGCCAGACGCTTATGTAAAAGAATAGATAATGCAGAAATCTGACCTTTCAGACATTTGACTGACAACCCTTTATCCACACCTTGCAGGACAAAAGACAAAATTCTAAGAATCCTGACCCTACTCCAAGAGTAGCCCTTCGATTTACACCAATAAAGGTATTTACGCAATACCTTATGGTAAATTTTACGAGTAAGAGTCTTGCGAGCCTGGAGCATGGTATCAATAACCGATTAAGAAAACCCACACTTAGCCAGAACTAAGGGTTCAATCTCCAAGCAGTCAGCTTCAGAGAAATGAGATTTGCATGAAGGAAAGGATGCTGGGTTAGAAGGTCCTTCCTCAGGGGACAATCTCTCCTGTTTGATATGAGCAATGACTTGTGGAAGGAGCGTGAACGGAGGAAACAGGTATGCTAGACAGAATTCCCAAGGGACTGCAAGAGCATCTATCCGAGTAGCCTGCGGATCTCTTGACCTTGAACTGTACCTTGGAAGCTTGGTGTTCTGATGAGATGCCATCAGATCTAAATCTGGGACCCCCCAACTTAAGGGTTAGCCTGGAGAACATCTCCGGATGGAGAGCCCACTCCCGGGATGAAAACTCTGTCTGCTCAGAAAATACGCATTCCCAGTTGTCCACTCCTGGAATGTGGATAGCAGATAGAAAATAATTGTGAGCTTCTGCCCACTGAATAATCTGTGCCACCTCCTTCATGGATGAGGTACTCTGAGTTCCCCCCTGGTGGTTGATGTAAGCCACTGAGGTGATGTTGTCTGATTGGAACCTGATAAACCGGGCTAAGGACAATTGAGGCCAAACCTTCAGAGCATTGTAGATCACTCTCAACTCCAAGATGTTTATGAGGAGAACAGAACAGACTCTTCCTGAGTCCATAGGCCCTGAGCCTTTAATGAGTCCCATACTGCTTCCCAGCCTAGAAGGCTTCCATCCATGGTCACAATCATCCAGGAAGGTCTCCGGAAGCATGTGCCCTGAGACAGATGATCCTGAGAAATCCACCACAAAAGAGAATCTCTTGTCAACTGTTCCAGATCTATCCACTGAGACAGATCTGAATGATCTCCGTTCCATTGTCTGAGCATGCATAATTGCAGAGCTCTCAAACAGGACCCAGCAAAGGGAATGATGTCCATGGAAGCAACCATCAGACCAATTACCTCCATACACTGAGCCACTGATGGCCGAACAGTAGACTCTAGAGAGAGGCAAGAGGAGATAAGCTTGGATTTTCTGACCTCCGTCAGAAAAATCGTCATAGATAGGGAATCTATGATGGTCCCTAAGAAACAGACCCTTGAAGCTGGAACAAGGGAACTCTTCTCCAGATTCATTTTCCATCTTTGGGAACGTAGAAAAGACAACAAGATCTCTGTATGAGAGTTTACTTATTAAAAAGATGGTGCCTGAATCAATATGTCCACTGCAATTCCCAGAGACCTGACAACTGCCAAGAGAGCCCCCAGAACCTTTGAGAAAATTCTGGGAGCTGTGACAAGGCCAAACGGAAGAGCAATAAACTGAAAGTGCATGCCTAGAAAAGCAAACCTCAGGAACTTGTGATGATCCAAATGGACAGGAACATGAAGATATGTGTCCTTCAGTTCTATGGTCATCATGAACTGACCTTTTTGGACCAAGGGAAGAATGGAATGAATGGTTTCCATTTTGAAGGACGGAACCCTGAGAAACTTGTTGAGACACTTTAGGTCTAAAATGGGTTGGAAAGTTTCCTCTTTTTTGGGAACCACAAACGGGTTTGAATAAAGACCCAGACCTTGTTCTCTTACTGAAACTGGAACAATCACTCCCAGGAAGGAAATGTCCTGAACACACTTTTTTTACCTAATCCGCAGATAACCTTGAGAGGAGAAATCTGCACTTGGGAGGACAAGATTTGAATTCTATTTTGTAACTCTGAGATACTATTTCCACAGCACAAGGATCTGGGACATCTCGTATCCACGCTTAACAAAAAAGGGATAGTCTGCCCACCACCTGATCCGATCCCGGACCAGGGGCAGTTCCTTCATGGTGACTTAGTCTCAGATGAGGGTTTCTTTGATTGCTTCCCCTTGTTCCAAAGACTGATTGGGTCTCCAATAAGACTTGGATTGCTCCTGCTTAAAGGAAGGAGAGGAAGGCTTTGGACCTTTGAAGTTACAAAAGGAATGAAAGTTGTCTAGTTCAAGAGCCTTAATCCTATCTTGTATCTCCTCCAATGGAGTCTCTTCTAAAATCAATTCAGACAAACCATTGCACCAATAAGATGCTGCACTTGCTACTGTGGCAATACAAACTGCAGGTTGCCATTAAAGACCTTAACGAACATACATCTTCTTCAAATAAGCATCCAGTTCTCTTAGCCAGGGTAGAAATTACCCCTTCTACCTTAGGCACCATGCCCCATGAAACTCTATTGTAGTCAGCAACAGGAAACATCTTTTTAAAGACATGAGATGTAGAGAAAGTTATCCCTGGCTTCTCCCATTCCTGTGGTTATAATATCTAACAGCGCTCAACCTACTTCCTTATATCTCCTGAATGATAGGGTATCTAGCTCACCCTAAATGGAACCAAAATATAGCAAATAATCCAAGAAGCGCCTAAAAGGAGGCGAAGGAAGAATCTAACAGATTAAACCAAGGGTAATAAAACATTTAATAACATATAATTAAATACTTCATATCATGGATCCATGTAACATATAATTAAACTACTAATGTATTCCACATTAATGTATTCCACATTAATTCAACAGGATAATTTACCTGTTCACTAATAGATTATTATCAAAAGCACAGCTCCAACACTACTATAAAGGGTATTAATAAATAATACTATATGGGAACGTAATAACTCAAAAACGGAAGTGAAACACAAAGAATACTTCCGGGTTAGTGTTAAGGAATTTTTTGGCGCCAAAACTGCGATAATCTATTGGTGTATGATAAACCATAAGCCACCATTACTCACCTTAAGATAGTCTTGAGAAAGGCCTGTTAAAGAGGCCGAAACGCGTTGACAATTTGGTGAGCATTATTTCAACATTATTTATATTTTGAATTGTTATTGCACTTTGTCACTTTTTTAACCAACTCTGGCTTTCTATACCAAGGGCTGCAGACATGTTAGAAAACCAAGCAAGGACTACCTCACAACTTTCTAACTGCTTAAAAGCCACCACTACTCTTACTCAAGAGATTGACGTGGACACAGCTAAACTCAAAACCTTGCTTGCAGGGAAAATTACCCGAAAAAAGAATCCATTCTTCAGAAACCGAACTTCACTTCCTCCATTGACAGAGGTAAAGAGAATAACTGGGGGTTATGGGTAAGGGAAGTGACACTTAACAGCTTTGCGGTGGTGCTCTTTGCCTCCTCTTGCTGGCCAGGAGTAAATATCCCACTAGTAATTGGAATGACGTGGATTTTCCATGTTTTAGGAAAGAAATAGGGATTATCTATCTTTTTGAACAATAATCTTTATATCACTGACCAACTGGCTCCTTGCATGAAACTGCAACATGGTCGAAGTGCCCAATAATATCCTGCCTGTTATCTAACTGAAAACAGCTTCTCAAGGATAGAAATTCATAATGGTCCCGCTAAAAAGGATCCATTAGAGAGGCGGAGCTAGCAGCAATAAGGAGCAGTCATTTTTTTGCATAGCTCCCAGGCCTGATACCAATATAGTTTAACTAAAAAGCCTTAAATGGTTACTAAACAGAAGAAAAGTGAGTGACACACAGTAGTGACTATACAGCCTTAATTTAAAGACTGACAGAGGAGCCATAGTTAAAGACGGCAAGACTGTAAGCCCGGATTGGAGTGGAGGACAAATCATTACCGGATCAGATCAAGTACTTCAGACAGACGCTCCGGAGGGTCGAGGCTCCACTCCGGAATGGTAATCTATATCGCACTGCTCAAACTCTGGTAAAGAGAAGATAGCGGGGCTGGAGTAGGAATCACCGCAAGCGCGCCCTGTCATAAATGGCGGGGGCTGGGGCCTAACAGAACTAAAGTACCATCTGTCGACTGCAACCCTAGAGAGGGTTGGGGAGGCTGTTGTGGCCGCTGCCAGATATTTTGAGAAGAGGCTGCATGATTTTAATAGAGCGGCACCAGTGGAGCTGATAAAAGGAACCCTCTGATATTTTCTCTAGATTTAAAGGAATCCTGAAACAATAGGAGCAGAAGACCTTCATAGCTACCTACAGCAGTTATTTCATGCCATCCTAGGAGGATCAACGGATTCTGAGTATCCAATAGAAAGAGCTCATAGAGCCCTCAGGGCTAAACCTAAACCAGACCAACCACTGAGAGATGTCATTATCAAGCTGATAGGGAAAAGATATTGCTGGCTGCGAGACAAAATCCCACATTCAAGTTCCAAGGAAATATAATCCAATTTTTCCAAGACTTCTGCGTTAAAACATTACAGAGACGGTATGCACTGAGACCTCTCACTCTCCTCTTAAGGAAGAATCAAATTCCCTACAGATGGGGCTTTCCTTTTGCACTTTATGTGGTGCGAAATGGCAGAACGGCTACTATCAAGACCATCGAGGAGATTCCGGACATCTGTAAATTTCTGGATTTAGATCCACCTGATGTCTTGGTCAAAGAGACACTGTCTCACTCATCTGAGCTATCTCAACCTTGGGCAAAACCCCAAAGACCAAAATGGAAGAAAGTAATTAAGAAGAAAACCAAGATCTGAAATACCCAGACACTAGATAATTGTCATTTGCGAGAGTATCTTTACTCTCTAGCGTAAAATCTGTGATTTCTATAACCCTGATGGCTCCAAAGATGACAGAGGGGTTAACCAGGTACTGGACCTAAGGGTCCGCTGTGAGTTCTTCACTCATTGAGAGTTGTATTATGTTGGCAATTTATGTTAGGATTGCATGTTAAATGTATCTTGTGTTTGTTCTGATATATGTGTACTCAAAAATGAAGTCACTGTCAATTCTTGGTGTTTTTGTTATCGTTTATATTTTTATTATATAGATGCACGAAATACTGTACAAAGATTTTATGCTCATCAACAAAAGCTGTGTTACAGAGATGCTGGAATTTTAGAATGAAACAAGGGTTCTTAGAGCAGGGGGAGGAGAAAGTGAAAATTATACTTATTGGAGACAGCGAACGGCCACCCTGCCTTGGGATAACTCATTCATCCAGGATCCCTGCTTCCAAAGGTAGGATTAGAATGCACTATAGGTATATTTACTACAATGACACTATCTAAAAAATTTTGATCTCGCATAATGCGAGAGGTTTAAACACCAACATAAAGAGAAGGACAGCCATGTAAAAATACAAACGGTTGAGGGATACTATTATTTACCTTCAGGAAACTCATTTTCTGAGGGCTACTATTCCCAAATACTGGGCAAGAGATTATCCAATGCAATTTTATTCTGCACTAGATTTAAAAAAGAGAGGAGTCTCTATCTTAATACATTCCTTGATACCATTTACACATAAAGAAACCATAACAGACAAGGAAGGTAGATAACTTTTGGTATTTGGGCAAATAGGGAAAGTAGAGGTGCTTTTGTGCGATATATATGCTCCTAATGAGCAGCAAGATAAATTTTTTAGCACAATTTCCAACTTGCTGACTGGCTGGTCTATAATGTGGATAATTTTAGCGGGAGATTTTAATATTGACCTTCAATCACTGGCCAAACAAACTCCTACTCCACAGCCAAAGAAAAACAGCGACAAAAAGTAATGGCTAAAAACACCCTGCGGCTATTAGACCAACACACATTACAAGACACCTGACAGATGTTGAATGAGGGGAATGAGGTTACTACTTATTATTCATCAGCTCATGGTAGTTTCTCAAAGATAGATTATGTGTTCACCAGCCAGATTTTACAACCAGCAATACAATCTATAGATATACATCCCTGTGTATGGTCAGAACATTCAATGACATTACTTATCGGACCCAAAGAGGACAAGAACGTTGACATATGACCCATCCTGTATTAAAAATCCACTCATCAAAAATAAGATTCTAAATAACTTAAGAGAATACTGGCAGATTAATGTAGACTCCACAGAAAATCCCATCATGCCCTGGGCGGCACATAAAGCAGTGATTAGGGGAATACTAATTAAAGAAAAAGTGTTACATAAGAAACTGAATGATAATCTCATTAAACAATTAAACACCGAAATTGCTTCTCTGGAACAGACACATGAATTAACTAATTCAAAGTCCACGATAACCAAGCTTATTAATATGAAGCAAAACCTACAATCCATACTAAATGAGCAATCTACAAAAGCTGCACATAGACTGAAAACAAATTACTTTATTTTTGCTAATAAGCCTGATAAATATCTTGCAAAAAACATTAGGGATAATTATCAAACCCTCTCCATACCACGCATTCAGACCTCTACTGGCCAAATGACTTCCCATCCTCAGGAAATTGTTAATACATTTGCCCAATTCTATAGTGAATTATATGATGGCACAAAGGTGCAACATAACCCTGCGACGCAGGAAATTTTTGACTCTTTTTTACAAAAAGCAAATATGAAACCAATAACTGATGAAGATAGGGTTGTCTTGAGCGCTAAGATCACACGTGCATAGGTAGTGACAGCTATCAAAGATCTTAAACCTGGTAAAGTCCCGGGACCTGACGGGTTCCCGGGGAATACTATAAAGCGTTTAGGGATATCCTGATTCCCCACTTGGTAGTGTTTGCAAATCATATTATGGAGGGAGGAAAGATACCTGCGGATCTTCTCCGGGCTAAGATAGTGGTAATACCAAAACAGGGGAAAAATCCTAATCTTTGCAGTAGCTATAGGCCAATCTCTCTTATTAACCAAGATCTTAAGATAGTAACGAAAATTTTGGCCAATAGAGTGAAACATATTTTACCCACTATCATACACCCTGATCAGGTGGGATTTATTAAGGAGAGGGAAGCCCCGGATAATATCCGCAAGAGGTAGTGACAGCTATCAAAGATCTTAAACCTGGTAAAGTCCCGGGACCTGACGGGTTCCCGGGGAATACTATAAAGCGTTTAGGGATATCCTGATTCCCCACTTGGTAGTGTTTGCAAATCATATTATGGAGGGAGGAAAGATACCTGCGGATCTTCTCCGGGCTAAGATAGTGGTAATACCAAAACAGGGGAAAAATCCTAATCTTTGCAGTAGCTATAGGCCAATCTCTCTTATTAACCAAGATCTTAAGATAGTAACGAAAATTTTGGCCAATAGAGTGAAACATATTTTACCCACTATCATACACCCTGATCAGGTGGGATTTATTAAGGAGAGGGAAGCCCCGGATAATATCCGCAAGATGGTGTCGGTGATAGGTTTCCTACGTGATTGAAGAGTGCCTTCTCTGGTCCTATCACTGGATGCGGAGAAGGCATTCGATAGGGTTGATTGGAGATATATGTTAGCATTATTGACAGCATTGGGATTTGAATTTGATTTTTAAAAGCCATTAAAGGGTTATACTCGACACCTACACGTCAGAGCAATAAGACATCAGTCATAAAATATACACTTCCTCAATGGAACAAGGCAGGGCTGCCCGCTCTCCCCTTTGATTTTTGCTTTGTGTATTGAGCCATTGGCTGCTTATATACGCAACTGCCCAGATATAACTGGTCTGGAGATGGGGAAAATACATTATAAAATTACCCTGTTTGCGGATTTTGTGTTGCTTACTATCTCAAGACCACTGAAGTCGCTACCCCATGTATACCACGCAATACATTTATTCTCTCAGATATCTGGCTATAAAATTAACGTGGACAAATGCGAGGTGCTCCCTCTATCTATACCAAAACACACCATCAAATTAATTGAGGCAAACTTTGATTTTAGATGGGTATCAGAAGGGCTAAAATACCTAGGCATAAAATTAACAACACATTCTTCAAAACTGTATGCGGCAAACTATATTCCCATGTTCAAGACAATTAGGTCTGATTTAGGGAAATGGAAGAAAATGGGTTTTTCTTGGTATGGGAGATTGTCTGCTGTTAAGATGACAATCCTGCCCAAAATTGTATATTTGTTCAGAGTGCTCCCAATTAAAATTAATGTCTCAGATATAGCTAACCTCCAGAGAAATATACATAGCTTCTTAAGAGATAACAAACATCCGAGAATCCCACACCACATCTTAAACAGACATAGACAATTAGGGGGGGGGTTGTTGCCCCCAACTTACTTGATTACTATAAAGTAGCGAGATTGGCCCAGGACTCTATACTAGGCAGAAGACAAGGAGATGTTCTTTGGCCTGCCTTGGAGGCAGAAATGGTAGGACAGGAGACCCCGGATGGTATTCTTTGGCAGGATGAGTTGTACAGTGACCATAATATTTACCAGAATAAAACTACGCAAGTTACTAGACAGCAATGGCCATCATCACGACAGTCAGGGAAAGTGTTTCCTCTGCACTCAATTATAATGCCCTTAAAATACATCATAAATGAAGAATTTAACCCCTTAATGACCGGACCATTTTTCAATTTTCTTACCCTTAATGACAATGGCTATTTTTACATTTCTGCGGTGTTTGTGTTTAGCTGTAATTTCCCTCTTACTCATTTACTGTACCCACACATATTATATACCGTTTTTCTCGCCATTAAATAGACTTTCTAAAGATACCATTATTTTCATCATGTCTTATAATTTCCTATAAAAAAATATATAAAATATGAGGAAAAAATTGAAAAAAACACACTTTTTCTAACTTTGACCCCCAAAATCTGTTACACATCTACAATCACCAAAAAACACCCATGCTAAATAGTTTCTAAATTTTGTCCTGAGTTTAGAAATACCCAATGTTTACATGTTCTTAGCTTTTTTTGCAAGTTATAGGGCAATAAATACAAGTAGCACTTTGCTATTTCCAAACAACTTTTTTTCAAAATGAGCGCTAGTTACATTGGAACCCTGATATCTGTCAGGAATACCTGAATATCCCTTGACATGTATATATTTTTTTTTAGAAGACAACCCAAAGTATTGATCTAGGCCCATTTTGGTATATTTCATGCCACCATTTCACCGCCAAATGTCATCAAATAAAAAAAAAAGTTCACTTTTTCACAAATTTTGTCACAAACTTTAGGTTTCCCACTGAAATTATTTACAAACAGCTTCTGCAATTAAGGCACAAATGGTTGTAAATGCTTCTTTGGGATCCCCTTTGTTCAGAAATAGCAGACTTATATGGCTTTGGCATTGCTTTTTGGTAATTAGAAGGCCACTAAATGCTGCTGCGCACCACACGTAAATTATGCCCAGCAGTGAAGGGGTTAATTAGGTAGGTTGTAGGGAGCTTGCAGGGTTAATTTTAGCTTTAGGGTAGAGATCAGCCTCCCACCTGACACATCCCACCCCCTGATCCCTCCCAAACAGTTCTCTTCCCTCCCCCACCCCACAATTGTCCCCGCCATCTTAAGTACTGGCAGAAAGTCTGCCAGTACTAAATAAAAGGAGTTTTTCTTTTTTTTAATAAAAAAAAATAAAATGTTTTAGCTGTGATGGACCCCTGCCTTAGCCCCAACCTCCATGATCCCCCCCCCAGCTCTCTAACCCTCTCCCCTACCTAATTGCCGCCATCTTGGGTACTGGCAGCTGTCTGCCAGTACCCAATTTGCCCCAAAAACAAGTGTTTTTTTTGCAATTTTTTGCAATTTTTAATGTTTTCTGTAGTGTAGCAGCCCCCCACAATACCCCAACCCCCTCCCCCTCCCAGATCCTTATATATTTATTTATTTTTAATTCATTTTTCCCCCCTCTTCCTTTCTCATTGGTGTCAGTGGCCAGCTAATCGCGCGCGCACGCGCGCCCCCGCACGCTCCCGGCACCCGGCGTGCACATAGCATTTACAGGAACCGGATGCCGGGTAGCGATGGGCCGCCCACCCGCCTCCCTGATATGCTCCCACCCACCAACGAACCGGCACCATCGCTACCGGTGCAGAGAGGGCCACAGAGTGGCTCTCTCTGCATCGGAGTCTTCTGAAAAGGTATTGCAGGATGCCTCCATATGGAGGCATCACTGCAATACCCTGAGAGCTGCTGGAAGCGATTGCGATCGCTTCCAGCACTCTCTTAGACAACTGACGTACCAGGTACGTCTATTGTCATTAACTGTTAGTTAATGCATGACGTACCTGGTACGTCAGTTGTCATTAAGGGGTTAAACACCATATTAAGAAATGGGAAAACAAAGGGTTATATAGGGTGGCAGACATGCATTCCCAGGGTAAGCTACTGACATTCAGCCAGCTTCAACAGAGGTTGGAACCCCTCACACTACACTGGTTTTTATACCTCCAGATAACCTCAACCATACGTACATATATAGTTAAGTACACGACACATAGTCGACAGACAACTTTAGAACAATTATGTACATCACTTAACAGACCCAAAAGAGCAATCTCCAGACTATACATCTCTATTCAAGAAGCTAGAATCTATTCTAAAACTGCACTAATGTTAAAATGGGAAGCAGATATAGATAAGGAGCTTGAGCTAGATAAATGGAGTGAAACATTACACCAGGCTAGTAGAGGCCTCATTAGTGCTGACTTGAGAGAGAATGTTTTAAAAACGTCCTTTAGATGGTACTTACACCGACAAAGACAGCAAATATGGAAAAGGAGAGCTCCAACTTTTGTTATAGAGGCTGTAAGGTAATAGGGTCATATTTCCACATGTGGTGGGAATGTCCTAAGGTCAATAAAATATGGCAAGAGTTATCTTCACTATTGAGAACAGTACTAGGTGAACAGATCTCTCTCACTCCTGCTCAGGCACTGCTACATGAAAGTATCCCTAGGCTGAACAAATATATCAATACCTTTATTAGAATTCTGTGTACCACAACGAGAATAATTATAGCTAAATATTGGAAGGCAGAAATACTGTTGTGGTCAGAAGTATTGGCTAGAATTCAGCAGGTGTACCTGATGTATGAGTCAGCTGCATTTATAAAAGACACAGAGTCTCAGTTTCAGAGGGTCTGTTTTTATTGGATAGTAGAGAGTAGTAATAAATCGAGTCACAGTGTAAGTGAAGGCACTGAAGGGTTGAGATAGGAGGACGGTATCTCACTGAGAAGAGAAGAGGGGAAAGGGAGGGATGACTGGCAATCTCAATTACAGTATACAAGAGTAGAACTAGATGAGTAAGTCATTTTTAGATGCGATAAGGATAAAATGGACAGTGATGAATTGTTAATTCATATTTCTGTTTTGTGCACTCTTTTTTTTTTTTTTTTTTATTATTCTTTCTTTTCTTTTAGTTTGGTTTCTTTATTTTTATAATGTTGTTGTTGAGGTTAAAGATATGTAGAACTATCACCCCCCACACTAAGATGTTCCCTATGGAGAATATTATACTGATAGAGATATAAGAAGAATGTTAAAGGGATCATATGTTGAAAACAAATACTTCCTCCATATGTTGTGAAGAAGACTGTAATAACTGCATTGGTTTAAGTTCTCAAAATAAATAATGTGGAAGTCTTCATGACGATACTTAGGAAATTCCATGCATGGACTTTTGAGAGCCTCAGTAATAAAAGAACTCTTTCAAGGCAAGAAATATCCCAATTAGATAATTTTCTATGTAACTTGGAATTTGTACTTCGTTGTGTAATATATTTTTATGACAAAATGTATGTAATTTCCCTGATATTACTGTTGGAGATGTATGGGTAATAAAAAATATTTCACTTAAAAAGGATCCATTATGCAACAAATTGTCATTAGTACATTAGAATATTTTTCAAAGCCACTTAATTTTAACTTATTATTGGTTGCAATAACCATTAATACTGAGTATGAACCAATTTCCATTAATGCAAGTAGGTACTGTATTTTATATAGGTACTACATTATTGCACAAGAACCCATAACAGTGACCTCCCCTCCTGCAATAAATTATTACAGATGTAATCTATCACTAACACAATTAAATCTACCCAAGCCAGATCCTCACTACAACTAACCTACCTGATCTTGCTCCCTACCACAATTAATTGTTCTGGTCCGCCAGTTTGCTCCATTTTCACTATGTGACCTCTCTTCCTTTAAACTTATGTTTAACTGCAAACTCTTCTCCAACACCCAAACACTCTCTCTACACAACCCCACCCCAATGGAAATATCAATGTACAACCAAGGGAACCCTACAAATGCCTTCATTAAATTAAAAGAAAGAAAATAGAAAACCTACTGTAGTTGTCTTATCAGCCTCAACAGGTTTCAGCCTGTTCTGACCAGCATCAACAGGGTCCCTTGTAGTACTCATCCTTGCTGACAGCAGTGTGTAGTCCAGGCTTCCCTTCTATTTATCTTCTTTTAAGTGATGCTAATTGGTTATCAAACAATATAAAAATATTTGAGTAATATCTTTTTGCTCTCACTAAATGCAGATATAAGTAACAAGTATTAAAGATAAATAAGAATAGGTTTTCAGCGTATGGAGATGTAGGCGGCTGCTTGTGTACTTCGGCAATTTTTAGTGCCGGATTGATCCTTTTGAAAAAAGATTACCACACTAAGATCTGTACAAATCCGATCTTAGTGTGGTGATCTTTCACAAGCATAAATCCAGCACCGAGAATAGCTGAAGTCCACAATATTAGAATGTAATACAAAATACTTAAATATGCATAGTTTCCCCATTCTGAGAATTAGAAGTACACTCTGCAGACTCCACGTGCTTATCTCTGTTACTACTGTCCTTAATTAGCCCCAGATATCGGGATGAAAAAAACTAAATTACGATGACTAGCCTTGTCTTCTTCAGTATGGATAAGTTTCTCCAAAAAGTAGTGGGTGGAGTTTGGACATTAAAAAGCAATTTCAGTAAACACTGTGTTAATGTAATCATTTTCATATGATTGGCATGACAATATTTCAATACATAGAAGTCTTATCATTACAAGATGTTTTATATCCCTTTAACTATCAACAGGAGTTTGAGTGCTTAAAAACCCAAAGATGTCACTACCACCAGTGGAAAATACCAGCTCTAATCCATAGTGTTTAAATGAATACTATACTACCAAATGCATTTGTCAGAATAGCCCCTGAATCGAGTTTAAACTTTTAATACATGACTTTTATCTTCACTTGTTGTTCAGAGCTGTTAGAGTGTATCTGATAAGCTTATTTCTACCAACTCATTGCACAGATAAATTACCTCAGAACAAGACTTCTAGAGACCTCATTGCAGAAATAACTTTGGATATACTGCCTGGTGTTCCCTTACCATGTTTATACAAAAAAACAAACACATTTTAAATAAGATTTACAATTTATATATTTGCACTGCCATTTTTGTCTCTGAGCACATAAATCTTTCATGCATTAATCACCTTCAGAGCATTCAACTTTCACTACTTCATACAAATTGTCAAAATTGAATGTTACTTTGTAACTGCTAGGTGCTTTATAAATAAATATTATAACAGAGCAAATGGAAGATGAAGTGTTGTTTTGCTAGAATTCTACCATTATCATTAAAAAGAAACAGAAAGAACAATTATATTTCATATATATCATTGGTAAATATTTTAAAATATCTAATAGAAATGTCTCCATTCTCATTGTCTTCTTGTAATACTTAAAGGGACTCTGAACCCAACTTTTTTATTTTGTGATTCAGATAGAGAAGCAATTTTAAGCAACTTTCTAATTTACTCCTATTATCAAATTTTCTTCATTCTCTTGGTATGTTTATTTGAAAAGCAAGAATGTAAGTTTAGATGCCGGCCCATTTTTGGTGAACAACCTGGGTTGTCCTTGCTGATTGGACAGCACCAATAAAAAAATGCTGTCCATGGTTCTGAACAAACAATTTGCTGGCTCCTTAGCATAGATGCCTTCTTTTTCAAATAAAGATAGCAAGAGAACAAAGAAAAAATGATAATAGAAGTAAATTAGAAAGTTGCTTAAAATTGCATGCTCTATCTGAATCACAAAAGAAAAAATTTGGGTTCAGTGTCCCTTTAAGACATTTTGGATATTCACCTGGTGCACACTTTTTAATTCCTTTGCCCATCTTTCCATTTTCAGGATTAGGCAAAAGCAGGTTAATTACTACTGATTAGCTGATTATCTCACATGTGCTCTAGTTCAGATGTCCTAAAAATATGGCCTGGTTGGGAGGCCTATGGACTGGAAGTGATAATTTTGTCCAAGACCCATGAGTATCTAATTTAAAGGGACACTGAACCCAATTTTTTTTTGTGATTCAGATAGAGCATGCAATTTTAAGCAACTTTCTAATTTACTCCTATTATCAAATTTTCTTCATTCTCTTGGCATATTTATTTGAAAAACAAGAATGTAAGTTTAGATGCCGGCCCATTTTTGGTGAACAAACTGGGTTGTCCTTGCTGATTGGTTCATAAATTCATCCACCAATAAACAAGTGCTTTCCATGGTTCTGAACCAAACATTTGCTGGCTCCTTAGCTTAGATGCCTTCTTTTTCAAATAAAGATAGCAAGAGAACGAAGAAAAATTGATACTAGAAGTAAATTAGAAAGTTGCTTAAGATTGCATGCTCTATTAATGAAAGAAAAAAAATTGGGTTTAGTATCCCTTTAATATCCAAAATGTGATAATTATAGGGCCAATAAAAAAAAATTGTGACAATTAAAACATGATATGTTAAAATAGGTTACTTTTTTTAGAAAATCAATGTTCCCGTGCTCACTAAAACAGCATTTCTTTTCAACAATATAGCTTTGGGAGATGCAATTATCATCTAATGATCAGTTGATCTTTGGGTATTAGTTGCAAACAATAATGCATGTTCTGTCTGTTTTAATATTAATGTAAACTGATAGAAATCAACCTGGTTTTTTTAAACATATTTAGAGACATGAAATTTGAAACAACTTTTTAATTTAGAGTATTATAACATTTTCTTCATTCTCTTGCTATATTTTGTTAAAAAGCAGAAAGGTAATCTCAGGAGCGTGCATATTTCTGACAGCAGTTTGCAAGAACGCTATCCATTTGCAATATTACTAGATGGCGCACTATTTGCTGCAACGTAGTGCTCCTAAAGCCTACCTAGGTATCTCTTCAGCAAAGAACACCATGAAAACAAAGCACATTTATCATATAAATAAGCTGGAAAGTTTTTTTTTTAAATGTATGCTCTGTCCTTGGGTTTCATATCCCTTTAACTGATGCTTTTCACATCCACAATAGAAGACTGCAGAGTTAATTGCACTTTTAATCTATAAGGTCGCAGTTGCAGTGAATAATTCAAATATAAAATTAATGTTTACTAATCTATATTTATCTCTTAGCTGTCAAAGAGTATTGTAATGTGTGATGTTGGAGTTGTCTCTGCAAGCAAAGGGTTAACCCACTTCTGACTTTTTTTGCAAAAAAATGTAAAAGCAGTGACATAAAAACTAAACAAACACTGACATTCAAAGTGAGGTTTTCTTTTGCTTTTCTAAGTAGACTATATTTCTTAGCTTTTATATGTAGACTGTTCTATATTGTGTTTTTGTTATTCCACAGTGCGGCTGACTGCCAGCACTATATAAAATAAATTAATACTATGTTACTCTTATAGATTCCCTTTGCCCATTATTTATTCATAAGAAACCTCCTTGGAGTGCAGCAGACTGAACTAGGTTTTGAATCATGAGTGTTAGTAGAGAGATGGTTCCATGTCTCCTTCAACTTAATGAATCAACCTCGCAGACTATTCATATTGGCATAAAAAGGACAATAAAAAAATCACCAAGAGTTCTATGTATCACGGTAATTTTAGCAGTAAGTTGATTATAAGTTAGGCATTTTTATACAACAGTTCTTATTTTCAACAGTGCCTGTTCCTTATATATGCCAGCTTGTGATTCAAAAAAAGTCAATAGAATGATTTAGAGCAGGCCTACAAGCAAATGCAACAATATAATAAACACACATGCAATACAAATGCATATTTCATTGCTTCATATTTATATACAGAAATGTATCAATGCGTTCATGTAGAATGTTGTTCTTACTGGAAAAAAGAAGGCATAGAAACCTAATTTTCTGATATATATATCTATATATATATATATATATCTATATATATATATAGATAGATAGATAGATAGATAGATAGATAGATAGATAGATAGAGAGATAGAGAGAGAGAGAGAGAGAGATTAGAAAGGAAAGAGCACTCCACAGGTCTTGACAAAAATAATCTTTTACTGTTAACATTTTCGGACTAACAAGTCCGTCCTCAGACGTCCTCAAAAACTTTGTCTGAGGACGGACTTGTTAGTCCGAAAACGTTAACAGTAAAAGATTATTTTTGTCAAGACCTGTGGAGTGCTCTTTCCTTTCTAAGCTCTATTTATACACTTGGTGTACCCGGGGCGTCATCCTGAATTCTGGAGTGCGGTCTGTATTATATTCCTTTTATATATATATATATAAATAAAAATATAAAATCCCACGTAGAGGCTGGCACACACTTACTGCAATATTCAGCTGCCGGGGTGCACTTCAAAAAACATCTGAGCTGCACAAACAGGAACGCATTCACCGGACTTGTAAAGTAATCCACCTTTAATAAAGTGACAAGTTAACGTTTTCGGGTTTTACCCCATTATCAGACATACACAAAATGATTCATACTTACCCACTTATATCCACATATACCCCAAGTGACTGCCAGCTCTATAAATATAAATATATATATATACTGTGTGCATATATATATATATATATATATATATATATATATATATATATATATTAAACACACAGAGGAAGTCTAGCACTCGCTTTGCAGGCACTCAGCTAAGATTAAAAGGAAAACTGGAAGAGTTAGTTACCGCATCTGGCCAAATGGGTCAAGCCCAGGAACTACGTCAAGGTCTCTCCCCCTCCTGGGTCCCTAATACATCCAAACAATGCAAGCTCTCAAACATAATATAACACACAAGTGGCTTTTTCTGATCTATTGGTGACCGGAGGTGAGCGAGCTGGGGAGTTCTTTATGACCCAGACTGCCCTAATTGTACTTTGAGATAAGTGTTATGTTTTTGTAAGCATCCTGCATAAGGGAGCCCCAGGCAGTTAACTCCAGACAAGTATGGGTGCAAAGCCCATAGAGAAAATTACAAAACAAATGCACAGCTACCTGAGAGTGCTATTGAGCACTTAGGGCTGTGCATTTTGCAGGGTCATAGGATGTGTACCCGGTCCAGTCTGAGAGTGCAGTCCACTTCAGTGCATTGTTTGGCTGTATTAGGGAACCCATTTGGCCAGATGCAGTAACTAACTCTTCCTGTGTTGCTTTTAATCTTAGCTGAGTGCTTGCAAAGTGAGTGCCAGACTTCCTCTGTGTGATGTGTTAATTTGTTTTGTAATTTTCCAGATGAGCTTTGCACCGAGAATTGTCTGGGGTTAACGACCTGGGGCTCTGGGGACTGTACAGCTAACTGAGAGTGCTATTGAGCACCCAGGGCTGTGCATTTTGCAGGGTCATAGGATGTGTACCCGGTCCAGTCTGAGAGTGCAGTACACTTCCATGTTTTGCATTATATATATATATATATATATATATATATATAGATATATAGATATATATATAGATATATATATATATATATAGATATATATATTTAGGGGAACATATTGCACACACAACAGAGCATTTTTTACATGAAAATTAAATTATGAAGTTTTACAATTTTATGCTGCAACTGAAACTGCAGTTTCTTATTAAATGGATAAATAAAATTAATTTATTTTTTTAACAGACTAGAAAGGAAAATTAAGAGTTACACTTGGGAACCCATCGTGCCCACCCCACACCATAATAACAAGAAAGACACTGAGCTTGGGTTGAAAAGTAATCAGCCAAATTATTAAACATTAATAAATAACAAATAATAATAAATATCGCAATCAGCAGCATACCATAAGAAGGAGTCTTTGCCCATAACCACACACGTGGCAGCTACACAGGCCACACACGCTCCAATATCAGACTCTTCCACAATGCCCAGCATGAGGTACAGAATGAAAGCCAGGTAACCACTGGGCTGCACCACCAACCAACAGAGGGATCTTCAACTTGCATGTTTTGATCCAGTCTGATTCAAATTCCTAGCTCCCAAGCCTAACACCTTCTAACTCCTCTTACCTGACCTACAGATAACACAGTTATTTTATGGGCTACATGAGGGTCAATAACCTTTCCCTCAATTTCTATTGTCTGGGGTCATCATGATTGTTCAAGCTAAATTTTGTAGGGTAAACAAAGAAACCTAAGGGTAAAATACTATGGGCTAGATTACGAGTGGAGTGCAAATTATTTCTCTCTATATATATCTTTATATACCTATATATCTATTCCTATAGATATATAGGTATAGATATGTATTTTACATCAACAGTGTCAGATATATATTTGGAAATATATATTTAATAATAAAAAGTACATTGTTTTCTATGTGAAGAACATGCGGCTAGATTACGAGTCTTGCGTTAAACTGAAAAAGCAGTGTTAACAGGTCCTAACGCTGCTTTTTCACTACCACTGCTATCACTAGTCTTGCAGGTTTAGGGGCACCGCACACTTGTTTGGCCTTACCGCAAAACAACTTACGTAAACTTTGTAAACCCTTTTTTCTATGGGACTTCCATAGCGCTGGTATTACGAGTCTGTCCTGGGAGGCCAAAAAGTGAGCGGTACACCCTCTACCTCCAAGATCCGTAACGCATTCTAAAGTGAGTAGTTATGAGTTTTACACTACAACGCTGTAGCATAAAACTCATAACTAAAGTGCTAAAAAGTACACTAACACCCATTAACTACCTATTAACCCCTCAACCGAGGCCCTCCCGCATCACAAACAGTATAATAACATTTTTAACCCCTAATCTGCCGCTCCGGACATCGCCGCCACTAGAATTAACATATTAACCCCTAAACTGCTGCACTCCCGCCTCACAAACACTAGTTAAATATTATTAACCCCTAATCTGCCACCCCTAACATCGCCGTCACCTACATTATACTTATTAACCCCTAATCTGCCTTCCCCAACGTCGCCACAACTATATTAAATGTATTAACCCCTAAATCTAAGTCTAACCCGAACCTTAACACCCCCTAACTTAAATATAATTTAAATAAATCAAAATAAAATTACTATCATTAACTAAATTATTCCTATTTAAAACTAAATACTTACCTATAAAATAAACCCTAAGCTAGCTAGAATATAACTAAGAGTTACATTGTAGCTATCTTATGGTTTATTTTTATTTTACAGACAAGTTTGTATTTATTTTAACTAGGTAGAATAGTTATTAAATAGTTATTAACTATTTAATAACTACCTAGCTAAAATAAATACAAATTGACCTGTAAAATAAAACCTAAGTTACAATAACACCTAACACTACACTACAATTAAATAAATTAACTAAATTAAATACAATTAAATAAATTAAATTAGCTAAGTTACAAAACCCCCCCACTAAATTACAGAAAATAAAAAACAAATTACAGATCTTTAAACTAATTACACCTAATCTAATAGCCCTATCAAAATAAAAAAAGCCCCCCCAAAATAAAAAAAAACTAGCCTAAACTAAACTATCAATAGCTCTTAAAAGGGCCTTTTGCAGGGCATTGCCCCAAAGTAATCAGCTCTTTTACCTATCTTGGATGACGTCATTTAAAGGAACTGTCATTCAGTAAGAAGACTCCGGATGAAGAGGATGCTCCGCGTCGGATGTCTTGAAGATGGACCCGCTCCTTGTCGGATAGATGAAGATAGAAGATGCCCTCTGGATGAAGACTTCTGCCTGTCTGGAGGACCACTTCGCCCGGCTTGGATGAAGACTTCTCCCAGCTTCGATGAGGACTTCGATCCAGTTGGATGAAGACTTCTGCCACTTCCTTGAGGATGAATGTCCGGTCTTCAGAGCAGTAAGTCGATCTTCAAAGGGTTAGGGAGGGGAAAACTTGGGAAGGAGAGTATATTTCTATATATAAATATGATACTGTTCATGTAAAATACATATCTATACCTATATATCTATAGGTACTGATGTACAGGTTTATATACAGAAATATATAGAAATACATATTTACAATAAAAAGTACATTATCCTGTAAGTGAGGAACATTGGAATGTGATATATGTACAGTAAATATACAGTGTAACATAAATATTTAAATACATATTTATTCATGTGTATGTATATCTATATGTTAAAGCTCTTTGCAGCCCTTTTTTTCTAACACCTGAGAACTCATATTTGGAGCCCTTATAACTTTTTAATAATTTATATCAAACAGTGTTATTATGATTATAACTGTACATTTAAATGTATTTTTTATGTGTTTTGTGTGGCTTTTCTGTTTTGCATAACAGTTAACCAGAGCTCTAACTTGAAAAGTGTTAAATTCGATTGTGCTCAAGCGAATGCGTTTACTATCAACTCGTAAAACCTGCACTATCTAACACATGCAAAGAGCTGCAAAATAACCACTATCACTCTGCGCAACAGTTAACGCACCACTTGTAATCTAACCCTATATAGTTTAGATTAAGATTAGAGCATGACAAGGTTTATTCTATTAAAAGACAGAAATGTTGAGCCAAATATTTGTAGGTTATATTTTTAGGATAATATCAAATACACTTTTATATCAAAATACAAATAATAATAATATCATTTATTTACTATTAAACAACTCATTCTAGAATGGTCTACGTGGTCTATCATTGTGCAATGATAAATGCCGACAGCGTATGCATTTAGCGATGTTGGGGCGGACATGATTCCTGCCATTTGATAAATGTACCCCTATGTTTAAGGCTTCCTTTCTCTGAAATGTCTGCATCTCTTTGACCTCTTCTTCCCTCTGGATTAGTGGGTTCACACTGCAAATAAATAGGTAGTTTAATCCCTTAAGTGTGGTAAGTGCTTTAAAGCTTCTGTAATGGGCGTTACCCTGTTCCTGGCTGTTTTGTTGATAGTGGTGCTGATCTAGTGAATTAGCTTCCAATGTAGGTAAATTGCAGGTGTAGTAGAAACATTTGTATCTATATGTTTCTGCCACAAACAAATGATTAACGCTTACTGTATGTCTTATTGGCACAAACGTGCTGCATTGCAAAGGTACAACAGTATCGAAAAGCAGCAAAATTAGCTCATAAGGATAATCCATGATGATAAAGAATCTCAGCCCATGCAACAGAATAGTCCCATAGTGCTGTATAACTGGAAGTAGCTATGACATATCTGCATTAAAGTAATGTAAAGGTTATTGTTGCAGTCAAAAGTATATCTAAATGTATTACTGGAACAATGGGTTAAACTAAAGCTGTGGTACTGACAGAAAGCACTGTTTTTTTTTGTTACTGGCAAAAAGGGTTGACTTGTTGCTATATGTGTTTTTGACACAAAGGAGAACATTGGACATTGTAGTGGAAAATTGACTTGCTCTAATTCTAAAGAATTACATTTTGAACTACTCACAGTGCATCTCGTTCACCCTTTGTGTAGAGTTAGCTATATCTCAGTAATATGTAAGGAAAGTGAGCTATGTGATTATGGCCATACACTTATATGATGTAATATATATCTTTGATGCTTTCTAGTTGGTCCTGAATTAAGAAAAATCTACCCATAATGGCAACCTTGTTGATGATTTAGGTCAATGTGCCTGAATTTTAGATTTATTTTAGTAAATTCTTCATAACAACAAAAAGCCTTGTATGGAAAATGTTAAAAGGGATATAAAAGTTAAGTTAGAAAAGCAAAGTAGTGGGAATTTATGAAAATTTAAAAAAATGCTTCTTTAAAAATAAGGTAATTCATGGTGATATGAGCTGTTTATTATATTTTCATTTTTTTATATGTTTAACCAAACTTTTCCTTTTCTTTTACTGAACTCTTCTCTGAAACTGCAGATATATTACTTCTGCATTTTCTAATAAGTGATGTATCTTTAACAACTTACTTTTAGCCTAATAAGTATGTATCAGTACATCTTAAAGTTATGGCTTCTCCCATACAAAGTTTTCTAAATATCTGAAACTCAAGGTAAAATCCAAGGCTTCTCTGTACAGTATCAGCTTCTCAATCCAATTAGCCAACTAGCCTCTGGTCACATTCCAAGAAAACATATCTCCCAAATTTTAACATAGAGGACCTGTTTTTTTTCCCTTTCCTAGTAACCACTAATCACGTGAGATTTATTGGCCAATCATTATCAGCCAATTAGCTCTCTGCTTTTTAAGGAACTGTAATAGTATAAAAATGCATGTATATGAAAATGTGTTAGTCTTGCGTTGCTGTGTTTTTTGTGCTGGGACACTGTTGCAACAGTGTAATAAAGATTACCTCTCCTGAGGTGAGCCCTTGTTTGATAAATATCTGGTCTGGACCTCTTTATTACTGCACCTGAGACGAGCTCACTCACGACAGTAACTTGGCGACTCTGGTGGGACGTGCTTCAGGTCGACCTTCTGTCCCTCCCTGGCTGGGAACCAACATCTGCGCGCACCCATCTGATTCAGGTCTATAGCTTACCTGTGGGAGGTTTTGTCTAGTTGGCCAGGGAGTCCCGGGGGGCGATAAGGGAGTACGTCCTGAGGAACAGACCACAAACAACGGACACAATCTACCCCTTGGACCAGTCTGTGAGTGTCTTCTTGTCTTTTGTGTTCATGTACGTGTAATATATGTTGTGGGTCTTTTACCCTGTTTTTGTTTTATATACTGGATCACTATTAAATTCAGTGGGACATCTGTCTGGCAGTTAAACACCATTAGGGTGCCAGCCCACTATAAAATAAAGTTTCAGGTGGTAGGGATTTTACAGAGGCAGAAATAGTGATCCAAGACATATTGTGACTTGAGACTATAGTGCTAATCTCTCCCGCCAAGCAGGGACGTTGAGGTAGTGTCCGTCCGGTAACTGCAGGGACTTGATTGACTATAGTGCTAATCTCTCCCGCTAGGCAGGGACGTTGAGGAAGTGTCCGTCCGGTAATTGCAGGGACTTGATTAGGGATTAAAGTGAGGTGTGGATTTTGAGGAGTTAAAGTGCCCCTGTTTTTGGTTGAATTTTTGTAGACTGGGCACTTTGTCATCAAAATTTACATTCACTTTAAGGAACAGGGATATAATAATGGGATCCCGGTTGTCTAAAGTAGACAAAGACTCTCCCCTTGCTAAAGTATATGCAAATTAGGGAAAACTCAGTACTGCTTTGTTATAAAAAAAATAGAATTTATACTTTGTGCACAGAGCTCTGAGTTTCCTATACTCTCAGCCTTGATCCTGAATTAAGGTGGCCGAGATTTGGATCCTTTGAGCTCCCTAAATTAATTGCCCTCCGCAATCTTCTGGTTGATATATGCCCTGACCAGATGGACTACTATTATCTTTTTGAGAATAGTAGGGTTGCGGACGTCAAAACCCAAATGAAAATGTGTTTTCTGTATTACTAAAAGTTTCATGTATGTTAACATTGCTTTAGAATAAATGCTTGGAGTGAAATATTTGAGGTATGCGAGTTGATATGAATTCTGTGTACGATCGCTGCAAAAGAAAGCTGGCCTTGATGTTTGATGCAGGCTAGAGCTGTGTGTATGTATCAGGGATTCTTAGCTAAGAAATTTGATGACGTAACGATTTGCTTGTTATTGCTGTAACTTGGTTTTAAAGTCATATGTATGCTCTTAATTTTGTGCGCCAATAATAGCATTTTTTTTTTGTTTTAAGTGATATTTGTTTTATGTATGGGCTGATAAGAGAGTTAATGTGTTTCCATCTGTTTGAGGCATATAAAATATATGCAAGTGAAGTAGCTAAGGACTTTGAAAGTGCGATGGTGTGTGGGATTTTTGTCACGCTCTAGTAAATATGAGAGTTTTTCTAGTATATGATGGGTTAAGTATGTTGTATTTGCAGGAAAAGATAAAAAAAAACTTGTCTTGTTTGCCATTGGAGTTCTGCTTCTTTGCTGTATTATGGACTGTGTGTCATTAGATGTATGTATTTGGGTCTGTTTCTTTTGCAATAAATATTTAAGTATATGCAGGTTGTGATGCAGTGGGGAGGTGGAGTTTTGATGGTAAATAAGACAATAAGGTTGAACATGTAATATACATGATAAATGGTCAGCCCTTATGGGGACAGTAAACTGTAAGATTGTTCTTATATTAATGTATTTTCAATGGCTTGTTATACAAGCTGCATAGTATAAAATGTAGGAGAAATTGCATTTGCAAGTTTATTTGTAAATATGAAGTAGCTGGTTTTGTGTTTTTAAAACACAGTTATTGCAATGGGTTGCATTTCAGATAATAAGCATATCTCATTGTGTTCGTTATCTTATATTTGTCTGTAAAACTGGAGCTGAGTGCTTAGACAGAGCATTGGAAAATTGTCATTTTATTACTTAAAGGGCCAGTTCACTCAGCAGTAACACTGGATTAACAAGTAAAGGAGATAATACATAAAATGTAGTAGTTTGTAAAATATATATATTGTTTTTACATTTTTTATCTTCTTCTTTGCAGTTCAGCTAAATGTCCCTGGAATGCCCTGATAAAAGGGCAGTGCTACAATGCTCTATTACCCCGCCCCATGGCCAATCAAAGTGCTTTAGTAAATGATATGCTAAAGGCAGTAAACCTCCAATGTGCACATACAATCAGCAGCTAACAAAATAAATTTAAATATCACTCCCCACACTTTACATTTAAAGGGACACTCAGGTTTTATAAAATTTTCATGATTCAGATACAGCATGTAATTTTAAACAACTTTCCAATTTACTTCCATTAAAAATAATATGCACAGTCTTTTATATTTACAATTTTTTTTGAGTCACCAGCTCCTACTGAGCATGTGCAAGAACTCAGACTATACGTATATGCATTTGTGATTGGCTGATTGCTATCACATAGTACAGGGGGAGTGGAAATATACATAACTTAGAAATGTGTTAGAAAAGAATCTACTACTCATTTGAAATTCAAACTAAATGCTATTGTATTGTCTTGTTATCTTGCATTTGTTGATTATGCAAATCTGCTGTGTTTACTGGTCCTGTCTCTGGGAGCATAATAATTGCATAAGACCTGTATGATTTTCTATATTTTTACTTTAGTTTGTTTTACAATAGTTTGCTTACATAATCACCTTGTGCAGACCTTTCCTTGTATATATATATATATATATATAATATAAAATCTGTGAGACTAGCAGTGGAAAAAAAAAAAAAGAGTTACATTTGCTTTCCAGCTGATTGAGGCTTCATGCCGATGTGGATTTGACTTCTGAGTTGAATACATACAGGTCTGTGTAAAAGTCTGTTCTAATACAGGAGTGGAATTGCATGTTGCAAACGTTTTCTTTTTCTCTTCAAATAAGTTGCAAACGGAGAGATATCACTGACCTGAATGTATTCAAGCTCTAAAAAAAAAAACTGCTCACTGCTCAACACCGAGTCAGGGGGTGGAGCAAGTTCTATGCACAGAAGGCAGGAAAAAAAAAATATTTAAAGGGGTATAGGCAAACTGATATAAAATCTGAGATTTAAAAAAAAGAAAAAAAAATTTCAGAGAAAGAAAATAAGGTTTATTGTATGCTCAGCACTAGTATATTTAACTATGTCAAGCAGTTTCAATTAAAAATTATTCTTAATTTGGGTAAACTGTCCCTTTAACTATCCTGCACCCCTGTGAGTGTGGTTTCTTATTACTGGCTTGTTTACTTAGGCTGATTGATAGATGAGACTCCAGTATAAAACTTTTACTATAGGTGGGTATACCACAGACTAAATAAGCTATTTAAAAAAGAAAAAGAAAAAGGACAAAGGAGCTTGTACAGGGACATTCTTTACACATTTATGTGCCACACGCAGTACACCCCTTACTCAATCAGACAAATACACAACATTTTTTTTAAACCAACGTCTCACTAGGTATGAGACATTGCTTCTTGTACCTTCTAATATCACTATCATCCACTGTACCTCTCTCAACCCAGCAACTTTGTTACCTCTGCCTGATGATAGTACCCCACACTATGACTGTTTATCTGTATCTCTCTTTTCCTCCAAACCAAGGGATGACCTCTCTGATGTGCCTCTACCTAACCTGGATTGGACACTGTTCTGTGATGGAAGTTTGAGGATGGTGAATGTTTCTGCTGTAGTCATGACAGATTCTGTTATAGAGGCCGAGCCCCTCCCATCTCACTACAGTGCCCAAGCGGCTGAGCTACATGCACTCACACTTGCTTGTCAGCTCTCAAAGGACAGGTCAGTAAACATTTACACTGATAGTAAATATGTTTTAGGGATTGTATATGCCACTGGTCAATTATGGAAATTAAGGGGTTTTCTAACTTCTGCTGGTACCCAAATTGCCAATGCACCACAAGTTTCTGCATTCCTTGACTCAATCCATTTACCCACTTCCATCTCTGGCATGCATTGCAAAGCACACACCCACTCACAGGAACCCATTTCACTTTGTAATAATTATGCTGATCAAATTGCTTAGCATGCAGCTTCTCTACCATTTATCCTTCTCTCACCCCCACTCACAAACCTCACCCTCTTGACAGTACATTGTCTTCTCTTTACAATTCTCTTCCTGAACAAACTGTTCACCTCTGGACTATTCTTGGTGTTACCTGTGACTCTTTTGGTATCTGGTCCACTCCAGATGGATGCCCTGCTCTACCTCAACCACACCTCTCTCTTATGCTATCCTTTCTGCATAACCAAACACACTGAGGTACCACACAACTTGCTGAAACCCTTAACAGACAGTGGTTTGCCCCCCCCCATCAAGCTGCAAAATGGATTGTGCCCAATTCAATCCAAGGGGGGAACCTAAAGGCCCACCAGGCGGATGCCCATGGGCATTTCAAACTTTTGAATGTTTACAAATTTACTTTTCTGACATACCTCCCTGTAGGGATTTCAAACATTTACTTGTGATAGTGGACCAACTTACTGGATGGGTCGAGGCCTTTCCTACAAGAACTGTGAAAGTCCAAGAAGTTGCCAAGTGAATGCTAAAAGAACTCATACCCAGGTTTGGCCTCCCAGAGTAATTGAATCTAACAGAGGAACGCATTTCACAAGTAATATTATTCAGTAACTGACATTAGCCTTAGGCTTTACTTGGCATCTCCATACCCCTTGGCATCCAGAAAGATCAGGCCAAGTGGAAAGAAAGAACCAGACCCTATAACAGACTATTGCTAAAATTTGTTCTCAAGCAAGCCTTAAATGGGTAGATGCTTTTTGCCCCTGGCACTGTTTGGAACTCGCACAAACCATAGGGGGACCCTCAAGCTCTCACCATATGAACTGTTGTTTGGTAGGCCACCTCCTTTGTATAGTGCCAACACCTTACACCTGCCTGACCTTGCAGTAGGTGATGTATAATTAACTGCCTATCTTTTGCAACTGCAAAAGCAATTACATTCTCTCCACAGACATGCCTCTCTCTCTCAGCCCTTGCCATTGGATGTGACTACACACCCCTTCCAGTCAGGTGACTTCATTTTAGTCCAGACCTATCAAAAAAAGCCACTGCAGCCTCTCTGGAAAGGTCCCTTCCTGGTTTTGCTGACTACTCCAACAGCTATCAAAGTTGCTGAGGTCGACTCTTGGATCCACTACTCCAGGTGTAAAAGATACAGCCCAGACAAAGAAGCAGCCTGCAACAAGCCAAAGAAAGAAGAAGCTGGGGCAACCAAGGACTCTGAAGAAGGGGTAACCAAGACCCCTGATGATGATTGGTTAATTCAGACCCTTCCGGGTTTGAAACTCAGACTAACCAGAAATAGTGAAATCTCACTAGCTGAATGAGTGAAACTGAAAGATCTGTCTTTCTAACTCTTATTTTCATTGTCTCACTCCTCTGTTGATATCTTGAGTAACGTCCCTCAATATGTCTCCTTTGTTTTGTGTCACACTTTTGACCATGCTCTCTTACTCTATTTCCCAATATGTGTCTTCTGGTCAGTGTGTTTGTCCTAACCCCTTTACTAAATAATCTTGTTCTGGTAACCTTGTATCTGTGGCAGTTTTCCCTCCCACTACTAGCTGCCCAACAAGTAATTATACTCAAAGTTCGTATTTAAAGGTCCTAAGGGGTTTGTTATCCAGTCTATTTGCATAGCCCGCTAGTGAATGTGGTTTGAAAATTATGAAGTGGGTAGCTGAGAAATGAAAGTCACCCCTTCTTGCTTGACGTTCCCCTGTAACTACCTCTGCCACAACCCCTATTTACCCCCATGATTCTTTCCCCCATAATGATAATTTACCTAATGCCCAATTGTCCACAGATAACTATTCTTTAGGTGAATGGGGACTAAACTCACACGTTGTCCTACTCCAAACTGTAGCCAATCACACCAAGGGCAATTGTTATATTTGTGCTCACATTCCCACTCATCATAAGGGGGGTATTCCTCTTATGGGTATTAATGTTGATTTGTTTACCTTTGATTTGTCTACTTTAATTCCTCCAGGTACACCATTGTTCAACCTATCAGGTAATTTTATCTCTTTGGGAGGCACCTCATATGGTACTATCTGCAGGGAAGTTGGCCAAGGTATGGTGCGGTTGGGTGCCTCCCTATGTGAGTATGTAATCTCCAGTAATGGCACTCATTTCCGGCTGGTAAATTCCTCTGGTATGATCCTAACTGTGAATTATAATCTCACTGCATTTTTGTTTTTGTTTCCTCCAGGGTTCCAATTGTACTTTTGTTTCCCCATCCCTTGTACAATCTTTCCTCAGCAGACCACCCCCTGGGTTGTATTGGATATGTGGACAGACAGCGGTGTCAGTCCTCCCTGGTAACTATATAGCCATCTGCTTCCTGGGTGTGGTAACCCCAGCCATCCGTGTTGTCCCCACGCTGCCCTTGGGCCCAATTCGCAATAAACGTGAATCTGGAAGCTTGCTGCCCCCCCTTGTCCAACAGTATGCTGGAGATTCAACTGGTCGAGCTATCCTCCCGGCCGTTGGTGTCTACCTGAATCATCAGGACATCATCATGTTATCTGTGATACTACAGACCTTCATGAATGAGAGTGCAGGAGTTGTTCAGAGTGTGGCCCAAGAGTTGAAGCAGCTTAGACAACTAGCATTGCAGAATAGGATGGCCCTTGATTACCTCCTGGCTTCCCAAGGAGGGGAGGGGGGGGGGTGTAGTCTTGTGAGCAAAGAATGTTGTACCTATGTTACTGATCAATCACTTAATTTGAGTCACTATCTCACAGTTATTAGGTCCCTATCCCAGGATGTCCAAGATGTGATTGATGACAAATTTGGCCTTGGAGGTATTTTTAACCATCTCTTTGATTGGCTACCTAATTTGGGATGGTTACACTCCCCTTTTCTGTATGGCATTGTTATTATAGTATGCCTTATACTGATGTGTTGCTGTATACAATGTGTACCTGGTCTAATCTCTACATGTAAGAATGTTTTCACTGTGTCTCATTCTTCTCCCAAATACTTGTTTCCCTCTATCCGTTTTGAATCTCCCCACTATGTTGAGATCTCTCTTGACCCTGATTTCTTCTGAGTTCACCTACTTCTCTCCTACTCTATGTCTCTTTTGACCTCTTGATCTTACAATGTTATTGCCTACCCACCAGCTGTGCCCTAAAATTCCCTTTCTTATCCCTATGCAGGATGCACTACGTCCCTAGGATCATCTAGAACTTTCCTACATTGGGAAACTGGCCACGGAGAGACCATGGACCATCATCTACCTTGATGGCCACCCCGGTCGTAGCCTGTATACTCATAACCCACTCCTTTTTCCCTCCCTGGTGGTTTCTATTTCTTCATTGTCTTTCTGTATTGTTTTATTTTGCTTTCATATTGCATTACCTTATACTTACACTCTCTATATTTCCTTCACAGGTGCAGAATTCCTTCACCTCCCAAACATGCCATGATACTGCCTGACAACCCACTATTCGCCATCAACTCTGCAAGAATGATGGGGATTGTTAATTGTTATTAATAAATCTGGGAGGGGATGTTTCTGCACTATGTCATGCCACACATATGTCATGCCACACACACATATACAGCATAGGAATGTTTAGGTAGTTGTCTACTCCACCCGATGGCGACTAGCGTCCGGTAATAGCGGAATTGCCTACTACCTAATAACTTCACTCCTACCTTGTTTTTGCTTACCCTCTTGTAATCCTGTGAACCATCTTGGACGCGAGCACCCATGTACTAATAGCATTGTGATTGTCAAACCGCCATGAGTCGCATTTACTTTTTGTGATCGCGGCACTTTGACGTTTGCGATCAAAGGGGGGAATGTTATGAGATGTTTATTATATTTTCATTTTTTTATATGTTTAACCAAACTTTTCCTTTTCTTTTACTGAACTCTTCTCTGAAACTGCAGATATATTACTTCTGTATTTTCTAATAAGTGATGTATCTTTAACAACTTACTTTTAGCCTAATAAGTATGTATCAGTACATCTTAAAGTTATGGCTTCTCCTATACAAAGTTTTCTAAATATCTGAAACTCAAGGTAAAATCCAAGGCTTCTCTGTACAGTATCAGCTTCTCAATCCAATTAGCCAACTAGCCTCTGGTCACATTCCAAGAAAACATATCTCCCAAATTTTAACATAGAGGACCTGTTTTTTTTCCCTTTCCTAGTAACCACTAATCACGTGAGATTTATTGGCCAATCATTATCAGCCAATTAGCTCTCTGCTTTTTAAGGAACTGTAATAGTATAAAAATGCATGTATATGAAAATGTGTTAGTCTTGCGTTGCTGTGTTTTTTGTGCTGGGACACTGTTGCAACAGTGTAATAAAGATTACCTCTCCTGAGGTGAGCCCTTGTTTGATAAATATCTGGTCTAGACCTCTTTATTACTGCACCTGAGACGAGCTCACTCACGACAATGGGCATATACATTCTCCATCCATGCATGCTTTAAGTGCCTGCAATGATGTTTTATAATATTGACATTACTAGTATTGCAATAGTTGTTTATTCTGACTGGAGGTCCTTCAGGGCAAGGGTGTCTCATGGCTCATTGATTCCTTAGTGTTGGGTTATTACTTTATTCTTAATTGTATTTTTAGTTGAAAGCTAAACCTAGGAGGTTCATATGCTAATTTCTTAGCCCTTGAAGGCCACCTCTTATCTAAATACATTTTGAAAAATGTTCACAACTAGAGGGGGTTAGTTCATGTGTGCCATATAGATAACATTGTGCTTGTACCTGTGGAGTTACCTAGGAGTCAGAACTGATTGGCTAAAATGCAAGTCTGTCAAAAGAACTGACATAATGGGGCAGTCTGCAGAGGCTTAGATACAAGGCCATCACAGAGGGAACAATTATATTAATATAACTGTGTTGGTTATGCAAGACTGGGTAATAAAGGGATTATCTAAATTTTTAAACAATAAAAATTCTGGTGTAGACTGTCTCTTTAAGTTCTATGAGTGGATTTTCACTTAAAAGGTAATGCTGTGGGGTGGACTCATAGCAGGGACCATTCAAGAGTAGAGGTTCCAATTTGGGGGGCTTGCATTCAGACAATTTCAGTGGGTAAGGCATCTCATCAGGTAAAACCCTTGAAGAGCTGTGTGGTAGCAATGGTAGGGATTCAATTGTTAGTTGAAAGGAGAGACTGAGGCTGGCAGCCTGAGGCTGACTGAGACTGAGGGAAATTGTATTCTATATTTGTATCCATTACACACTATTTTTATACACAAAAATTAAAGGGACACTGAACCCAAATTTTTTCTTTCGTGATTCAGAGAGAGCATTACATTTTAAGCAATTTACTAATTTACTCCTATTCTCAAATGTTCTTCCTTCTCTTGGTATCTTTATTTGAAATGCAAGAATGTAAGTTTATATGCCAGCCCATTTTTTGGTGAACAACCTGGGTTGTTCTTGCTGATTGGTGGATAAATTCATCCACCAATAAAAAAGTGCTGTCCAGAGTCTGTACCAACAAAGAAGCTTAGATGCCTTCTTTTTAAAATAAAGATAGCAAGTGAACGAAGAAAAAATGATAATAAGAGTAAATTAGAAAGTTGCTTAAAATTGCATGCTCTATCTGAATCACAGATATAATAATCTTTTTATAGTATAACTAATGATTGGAGTTTAGGAACAGACAGGCAGTAAATGTTGTTTTTAGGTAGGCTTCAACAAATCAGTGAGTTATAGAGCGTTATTTATCAAGCCGTCAACCGCAAGTACGCTGGAATTCCGCAGCGTAATTGTGGCGAGCTTGATTCAACCTAGTTATCAAAGCCTACAGACCGGCAAAAGTTGAAATCTGTGATGTAACATATGATCCATCGGTCTCAATCCAACACTGATCGATGCTTATGTCATTACAGATGTTACAAATACACATTCGGCACTATTTGACACTTTTTTTAAAGTTATCAAATAGTTAACTGGTACGCTTGCGGCTATTCCGGCCCAGCGTACCTGGTTTTCAATCCACCACCCTGGAGGCAGCGGATGCCATAGGAATCAATGGGAGTCTGAAAGTAGCAAAAGCTTATGTTCGATGCTGCCAAATATCCCATAGAAAACCAGTAACGTTTACACCTAACACCCTAACATAAGCCCCGAGTCTAAACACCCCTAATCTGCCGCCCGACATCGCCGCCACCTACATAATGTTATTAACCCCTATTCCGTGGCTCCCGGACCCCACCACAACTAAATAAAAGTATTAACCCCTATGCCTCCACTCCCGGACCCCACCGCAACTAAATAAAAGTAGTAACCCCTAAACCCCTGGCCTCCCATATCACTACCACTAACTAAACCTATTAACTCCTACACTGCTAGCCCCCCACATTGTGGAGCTCCTCTTCAATACGGTCTCCGCCGTAAACTGGATCTTGAATGCAAGTGATGTCATCCAAGATGGCGTCCCTTGCATTCCTATTGGCTGAAAGGTTCCAATCAGCCAATAGGATTTGAGCAGCTTTCATCCTAATGGCTGTTCCAATCAGCCAATAGGATTGAGCGCTCATCCTATTGGCTTATTGGAACTGCCAATAGGATGAGAGCTGCTCAAATCCTATTGGCTGATTGGAACCTTTCAGCCAATAGGAATGCAAGGGATGCCATCTTGGATGACGTCACTTGCATTCAAGATCCAGTTTACAGCGGAGACTGTATTGAAGAGGAGCTCTGCACCAGATGTCTACAGGATGGACCCGCTCTGCGCCGGATGGATGAAGATAGAAGAGGCCGCATGGATGAAGACTTCGCTGGCTGGATGGATCCTTCAAGTGGAACTTCAAGAACTGTAAGTGGATCGTCGGGGGTTATTGTTATGTTTATTTAAGAGTTTTTTGGGTGGGTTTTATTTTTAGAGTAGGGTTTGGGCAGTAAAAGAGTTAAATGCCCTTTTAAGGGCAATGCCCATACAACTGCCCATCTTCAGGGCATTGGGGAACTTAGGTTTTTTAGATAGGGTTTTTATTTGGGGGGGTTGGTTGCGTGGGGGGTGGGTTTTACTGTTGTGGGGTGTTTGTATTTTTATTTACAGGTAAAAGAGCTGATTTCTGTGGGGCAATGCCCCGCAAAGGGCCCTTTTAAGGGCCATTGGTAGTTTATTGTAGGCTAGGGTTTCTTTTATTATTTTTTTTGGGGGGGGGGTATTTTGATAGGGCTATTAGATTAGGTGTAATTGTTTATTTTTGATACTGTGTTTTTTTTTTGTAACTTAGTGGGGTTTTTTTGTAACATTGTTTTTTTTTTTGGTAATTTAGTAATGTCTTATTGTAGATTTAAATAATTTGAGTAGGATTAGGGTTTCTTAATATGTAATATAGTTAATTTAATTGGTAGTTTAATGTAATTTTAGTATAATAAATAGGGTAGGTTAATTAATAGTTTAATATAGTTTAATTTAATTATACAGGTAAGTTTTAATTTATTATAAAATAGGGATGTTGTAATTTTAATGTAAAGTTAGAGGGTTGTTAGATTTAGAGATTAATAGCTTAATTTAGTTTATGGTGATGTGAGGGGCTGGCGGTTTAGGAGTTAATAGGTTTAGTTAGTGGTAGTGATGTGGGAGGCCAGGGGTTTAGGGGTTAATACTTTTATTTAGTTGCGCCGGGGTCTGGGAGCGGCGGGATAGGGGTTAATAACTTTATTACAGTTGCAGCAGGGTCCAAGAGTGGCGGGATTGGGGTTAAACATTTTAGCATAGCGGCGGCGTTTAGTGACAGAGTATAAATAAAGTTGGTAAAAAGCCAAATAGCAGCGAGATCGATGACTGCTAGTTAACAACAGTCCACTGCTCATCGCCCCGTACTTGGTGCACAGCTTTTTGACAGTGTTTTTTTATAAATATGGAGATCGTATTCAGGTCAGCGGCCGCGATGTTAGGCGAGCATATTGGTGCTGGCGAATGCAGCACAGTTGAGGCTTTGATAAATATCCTCCATAGGGTAGATCACATTCATTTAGAAAAGCTTATCAACTGATTTTAAGGGACCGTCTTCTCCAAAATTGTTTGTTGTTATTGTTTAAATAGATAGATAATCATTTATTACCCATTCCCCAGTTTCAAACAACCAACACGTTTATATTAATATACTGTTTACATCTGTGATTACCTTGTATCTAAGCCTCTGCAGACTGCCTCTTTTTAGTGCTATTTACAGACTTGTGTTTTATTTAATTAGTGCTGACTCATGAAAAACTACACAGGAGTGAGCACAATGTTATTTATATGGCACACATGAACTAGCACTGTCTTGCTGTGAAAAGCTATAAAACTGCACTGAGAGAAAGATGGCCTGCAGTGTCTTAGAAACAGGCAGATATTTAAAGGTTTAAAGGTTATAAAGTATATTAATATAACAATGTTGATTTTCCAAAGCTGGGGAATTGGTAGAAAAGGTGTTATCTATCTTTTTAAACAATACAAATTTTGGAGTAGACTGTCCCTTTAACTACACAAATCCCCTTAGATTTTTTTTTTTCCATCAAATAATTTTTATTATTTTTTCTCAAAAAGAAGAACAACAAAAACAAGAAATCAAATACTAACAGACAATAGACAAATCAGTTCAAGTGCATCAAAGAAACATAAGCAGAAGGTTTCTAATTTTTTTGACAGACAGTGAACACATATGTAGCTAAGGTGAAAAGCTAGTCAAAGGCTTATTATCAGTTTAAAATTCAAGAAAACAGTTGAGACAGTTTAACCTAGAACAGAAAATGGTCACACAAGGAGGTATATTAGTCAAGCGGGTCACATTAGACCAGACTACGTGGTGGGTTCCCCCCTAATGGTATTGTCGGTGTTTTGCTGTTCCCAGATGAAAATTATGTCTAAGATAACATCTTGCTTCCCTTTGTACGTATAGTACAGCTTTTCTAGATCTAACATGTGGCTCACTTCTTTTATCCACATATGATAGGTAGGGGGGGCAGTTTTTTTCCAGAACCTAGGGACCAAACGTCTGGCGCAGCTAAGCATACAATGCAACAGCTTCTTTCGATATAGGCAGGAAATTTTTGGGATGTCACTCAGTAGCACCAGGCTAGGGGTAAATGTGATTGGCATCCCCAGTACTCTGTCCACATGTCTGTTTATGTTGTCCCAGTAAGAGCTAAGAAGTGGGCAAGACCACCAAATATGTGAGAGTGTACCCACCCCCCCACAGTGTCTCCAACATAGGGAAGAGGAGTTAGGGAATATGCTTCGAAGGCGATGTGGGGTAAGATACCACCTTGAAAGTAGTTTGTAATTCATTTCGACCATCGTTAGGGACAGAGAGGATTTTTTAGTTTCAGAGAAGATATGAAGCCATTGGGCCTCGGTGAATTCTGTGTTTAGCTCCTTTTCCCATTTCGCAATAAATGTTGGTGTCTTATTAGGGAAGGAACCCCTAAGCAGTTTGTATATAGTAGAAACATGGGATTTGGCGATAGTAGGAGATGTACACAGAGTTTCAAAGGGGGTCAGGGGAAATCCCCTTAGATTTTATGGTTAATTTTTTAGAAAAATCATTAGGAAGTCTTTTATAAAGGATTGCAATTTAACCCTTTGGGGCCGATTTATCAAAGCGTCAATCTAGGCGTATTCCCTGGAGTCAATATGCTTGACAGATATCGCTGCTGCAAATCTACAATCAACGGTCTTATTTATCAACATGTCTGTCAAATACACGCGCGTCAAGTCCGGTGCAATTGGCATCGGACTATTGATAAATAAGAGTAATCGATATCGCAGATATCCTCATCTATCAAATGTTCTACCCTGAATGTCCATCAAATGAAGATAGTTTTGTCTTCTTCTTTCAACTTTATTTATACCATTTCATTCCTGTTCATGAACAAGCCCATTTCTCTAAAGCTAATATTTTATTTTTCATCTATTAATGTCCTTGAAATAGCTATATTTATACCTTAACAAACAATAAATATGATAGAAATGTACCTGTGTATATATATTTGTCTGTTTGCAAAAAGCTTCTATCTTACTTTTTATACTCTATTTTATATGATTCTTAATGTTCAAATATGTACCTATCTCTTTGCACATACTTGTGTGTGTATATATATATATATATATATATATATATATATATATATATGTGTGTGTGTGTTTTATATCTGATATTCTTTGCAAACATATTTACATGTCTTATTCATCTTTTAATTTATTTTCATTCACAAATAATGTAGTTTCAAGTAATGGCCCAGTTTTTGTGCTACACCTGTGTATTGTTTCCTGATTGGAGTCTCTATTTCAAGACCAATACTACAAAGGTGTTAAAATCATGGCCTGGCCTTTTGGATTAAACCTTTAAATTCTAAAACAGTTCAAGAGAAGGAATCAAACAATGATAATCTGAAAACATCATAGAGGTGAATATAATTGCTGCTTTATCTGAATCATGCCAGTTTAATTTTATGTAGACTGTGCCTTTCTGCTCAAGATTATATTGAATGAAACATCATTTGCAGATTTTATTTGATTATAATACAATTTTCGACAATTGATTTGATATCCTTATAACACTGTTTTTTGCTTTGTCAAAGGTCACTATATTGCCTTATACATATTCCCTGCATCATATTTATCCCAGATATGCTGTATGTGCATCCCATCATCTCATGAATGTTATAATCCCTTTTTTGTTGTCTCTAACAGTAAATACTACTGCAACACTAATTCCACCAGTATTGACCAAATTGATTTGTTATAGAGAGTTGAAAATGCATGTTAACTTTTGATTAGTTTATTTATTTAATCACGTTATTATGCATTTCCCAATAAAACATGGTTGATAATTGACTTATTTGGTGGTTATTAGAAAAAAAAACTATATGCAGCTATAGATATTAACACAGATAATAAAAATGACTTTTGGCAAAAAGTTATGCTGCCTAAAGTTCTGCGAGATCTTCTAGACACTTTAAATAGCTCTATTACCAGATACGAGGTCAGGGAAGCAATAAACAATGCTAAGTGCTACAGACTACAAGTTACTAACATTTTTTTATTTCCAACAGGTTGAAATCATGTCTTGAGCCTACTATTCATGCAGATCAATCTGGTTTTATGTCTGGAAGATTTTCCATCATAAATATACGCAGTCACATTAGTACTCAAATACTTCTGGAATTAACTATATAACAAAACACAGATTAAACAGGATTTTGCACTAACATCGATCAACAATGAAAAAGCGTTCGATTCAGTAATATGGGACCATCTATATACATCTTTAGAAAAGTTTGGATTTTCAGGGCATTTTACTCAATTCGTCAATATTATATATGATCACCCAATATCTTCTATAACGATAAACGGTAGTGAGACAGCCAATTTTATGTTAAATAGGGGAACTAGCCAGTGATGCCCACTCTCCCCGTTATTGTTCAACATTGCTATAGAACCTCTTGCTATTCTCTGACGGGAAGAACTACAAGGTATTAGTTTAGGAGAACAAAAAATAGTTATTTTGTTACATGCAGATGATTTGCTTTTATTCCTAAAAAATACTAAAAAGAATATACCCAAGGCTATGAATATTCTGGATACATTTAGTTCCTTCTCTGGATATAAAATTTATACCAGTAAGTCTGAAATTTTATGGATCCATAAATGTAATAATAGCATTAAAGAACATTTATTTAAAGAAACTGCCTGCATTAAATATTTAGGAATATATCTACATGTGGATCCAATTCAGTGGTATAGGCGGAATTATACACCCTTCTTCAGAAAAGCAACTCTGAAACTCCAGAGATGGAATGTCTTTCCTATTTCTCTTTCAGCTAAGGTTATGAATATTAAAACTATATCTTATTCCCCCAACTAATTTATATTATGCAAAATGTTCCTCTTTTTATACTCAACCAAGATATTAAAGGCTTCAATAAAGAATGTGCTATATTCTTATGGGGTAATCAAAAGCCCATGCTGTCCATAACAAAATTTACACTTAGTCCTGAAGATGGTGGATTGGCCCTCCCAGATATTAAATAATACAACATTGTAACATTAGCACGCTTTGCGGTTGACGGGTTAACTGAATCTAACTATCTCACATCTTTATTATTGGAAGAGGGAATGATTTCCCCATTTTTATTGAAAGCAATATTACATTGTCCAACTCCTCAACTCCCAAGTCATATTAAAAGCATAAGCATAATACAAAATGTTGTTGACGCCTGGCAAAAACTTAACAGTTCAAAATTCACATTTAATGCTATCTCCCTTTCTCCCTATAATAGGTAATCCAAAATTGGCTCCCGGCTTATCTTCAGAAGTCTTTAAAATTTGGACCCAAAAAGGATTGTCCTACGTTTATCAATGTTTAGATAACTTATGTCAAATGGGATCTTTTGAAAATTTCTCCAGAGAATTTAATCTACCTAATAAGATTTTTTTCACCTATTTACAGATCAGACATTTCATAGGAGGAATAAAAAAGTCAAGTGTGGAAACGGTCGGTTGGGAGAAAATTAGTACATGTATGGCCACCTATATGACAGGTAATCATAATATAGCCTTATTATACAAAATCATGCTGGCAAAACAGGACCAATTATCTCTTAACAAACTCCTAGAGAATTGGAGTATTCAATATAGTGATATCCCTATAGATACAATAAAAGCAAGCTATAAATTGATCCAGATTGCTCCTATCTCTACAGCTTGGAAAGAGTCTCACACAAAATTACTCAACAAAGTCTATATTACACAGCTAGTAAATGCCCTAAATGTAACAATCCCACTGCTGATATGGTACATTGTTTCTGGTCCTGCCCTAAAATTATGCAGTTCTGGAGCAAAGTGGAATATTGGCTTAAATTGAATGTCAATCCTAGCATTTTACAAATACTAGGTTTGACTATTGAAACAAATAAAGGGGACTTTCATTCATGAAGTATAAGATACTTCATGTAGAAAGCTCCTTTACTTTAGTTCCACTCGATCGCCGCTCTTAGCTCCTACAGCAGTCCACGGCTAAAAAATTTTTTTGCTAAGAGGTGATATTTTCACCTCTTAGCCAATACCGTGTGGTAAATCCGGCTCCCATGGGCACCAAGCCAGATTTTCCACACGCTATTGTCTAAGAGGTAAAAACATCACCACTTAGCAAAAAAATTTTTTAGCTGTGGGCTGCTGAAGGAGCTAAGAGCGGCGATCGATTGAAACAAATAAAGGAGCTTTCTACAGGAAGTATCTTATACTTCATGAATGAAAGTCCCCTTTATTTGTTTCAATAGTTAATCCTAGCATTTGTACAGCGCTAGGATTGACTTTCACTTTAACAAAAATTTAGAAAACAGGTTGAAATTTAAATCTAGAGATATCTTTTTCCTTCTAACAACAAACCCCAATAGAGAAAACGTTAATAAACACTGCAATTATTTTGGGCCGCAGCTTGATATTGAAGGATTGGAAAAACAAGGTAGCACCATCAATAGTGAGCTTTTTACACTCCATGTACCATCAAATAATTTTCAAACAATTTAACATATTACCCATACATAACAAAAAATTCAAGATTTGTTTTCAAAATGACTAAGAGCTATTCTATCCTATCCACTGTCAACACAATTTTTGCTGACACGCCATTATCACAAAACAGAATATTTTGAACAATTAATTTTATGGAATATCTTCCCAGCTGGGTGGTATTAGTTCTCCCCCAATCAAGAGTTGGAGGCCTGGGGGGATGGGGGGAGGAGAGGAGGAGTTGTATTTTTTTTTTGGTGTTGTTTTGTTGTTTGTCTTGTTATGTTCTGTGCTGTCTGTGTTCCCTGCACCTCCTGGTTCTCCCTGTCGGAGACAGGAAAGGAAAAGGTAAAAAGGAAAAAAAAAACTTAACAAGGGTACCAGGATGAATTTTTCTTGCTTTCTGTTGCTTTCTTCCTTACAGGCCATCACAGGTCATTTGCAACAGTGATCATTTATCTGCTAGAAGACCTATACAAATTAATATTATCAGTTTTTTCTATACAGATATGATACTCTTGGTCCTTGAAATGTGATATCATGTTTAGGAAGAAATGTACATAAAACTGTATGATGTATGATGTTTATTTTGATACTTTTTGTTGTAGAATTATACGTCAAGCATCTATTTAATTGTACCCAAAGTTGTTAAAATAAGATTTAAAAAAAAAAAAAGTTGAAGAATTGTGTGGAAGAGGAACAGAAATTTTGTGAGATATCATTTTGTATTTGCTTTTAAACTATGAACATCATCTCCTGGAGTAGTTGTTCCATGCGTTAAACAGGACGCAAATCTTTTTATTAACAAATGAAGTTATACTCTTTGGTAATCTAAATATATTATGTAATATCTCTTTTGTTCTCTTTTATCCCTATATGTTTGACAGCATCTACTAGTGAAAGGAGTTCATCCCTTTCCTCAAAGGATATAGACCAATTCTTGGGAGAAATACTCTCGGCACTCTTATGCGTCTTTGTTGACGCACATCTACTTGTGCAGTCTGTTGCTGGTTTATTAATCTCCTCCTGCATCTAAAAGTTCAGGGACTGTGCTCCTTTCTTTCATTCCTGTATAATTTATCTCCTTGCTTTGTAATGAACTCTACGACAGAGAGATAAAACATAACCCATAAGTAGGGTACTTGATTTTATTTAGTAATAAGGGCAGATTTTAATATATTTAGTTATCACAAAAGGTTAAAGGGACATGAAACATTTTTATTAGACTTCATTAATATCCTCCTTCCGCGTCATAAAAGTATCACAAATTTAGAAATATTCTGCATGTTCATTGTTAACTGTCTGCGATGACAAACAGCATAGAACAAAACCTTTTCAGACTCCTATTGATTTCTATGGCATTCGCAGCCTCAGAGATGGTGGTTTGAAGGATAGGAACGCTGCGTCGGAATAGAAGCAAGCGTAATCGTTGAATGTTTGATAAATTGGTGAGAGGGTCAAAAAGAGTTGAATGTGAAGGTGAATCATCAGTAATACGCTCGAATAGAGTCGAATATGAAGGCGGATTATCTGTATTGCGCTCAAATAACGCAAGTAACGACTAGCATCGGATTGATCTCACAGGAGCGTATATTATGTCGAAAATTTCAACATTGATGCTTTGTTTACTAGGGCTTATCAACTTGGTGTCTAATTTGACGTGGACTTCTAGTGCATTCACAGTTGAAGCTTTGATAAATCGGCCCCTTGATATTCTGTTGGAAATGGAAGAAAGGTTCTTTTGTTTGAATTCAATTAGTTGTAAATGTATTGGTCCCATTGGAAATAATGGTAACAAATCCAAAACCAATATTCATCCGATCATTTTGAAAAATATGAAAGAAATATTTTGGACAAAATACATTTTTTGCTAGTGCACATTTTCACAAAACATCATAAAATGGACATGACTTATTAAATGTTCATGTGGTATTAAATGATAAAGAGATTTTGGCATGAATTAAGACCAACAGTGCACTATATTTGGACTCTGCCCCAAAGCTGTACTGCAGCACTCTGCAATTAACCAATCCAGAGATTCTCTACAGTTTTTCTGCCACCAGACGGCATGGCATGGTTTGCACAAATCTAACAAAACACATCTTCACCATCACTATATTCTTATCTGTATCCGTTAAAACAGTTCACTTGATTTAATATTAATATACAGTGGATATAAAAAGTCTACACACCCATGTCAGGTTTCTGTGATGTAACAAAATAAGACAAGGATAAATCATTTCAGAACTTTTTCCACCTTTAATGTGACCTATAAACTGTACAACTCAATTGAAAAACAAACTGAAATCTTTTAGGTGAAGGGAAGTAATACCCTGCATACCCTTAAACTAATACTTTGTTGAAGCACCTTTTGATTTGATTACAGCACTCAGTCTTTTTGGGTATGAGTCTGTCAGCATGGCACATCTCGACTTGGCAAGATTTGCTCACTCTTCTTTGCAAAAACACTCCAAATCTGTCAGATTGCGAGGGCATCTCCTGTGCACAGCCCTCTTCAGATCACCGCAAAGATTTCCAAAAATGTAATCTTCTTCTGGTGAAGCCATTCCTTTGTTGATTTGAATGTATGCTTTGGGTCATTGTCATGCTGAAAGATGAAGTTCCTTTTCATGTTCAGCTTTCTAGCAGAAGCCTGAGGGTTTTGTGCCAATGTTGACTGGTATTTGGAACTGTTCATAATTCCCTCTACCTTGACTAAGGCCCCAGTTCCAGCTGAAGAAAAACAGCCCTAACGCATGATGCTGCCACATCCATACTTCACTGTGGGTATGGTGTTCTTTTGGTGAAGTGCAGTGCTGTTTTTGTGCAAAACATAGCTTTTGGAATTATGGCCAAAAAGTTCAACCTTGGTTTCATCAGAACATTACACCTTTTCCTACATGCTTTTGGGGGACTTCAGATGTGTTTTTGCTAAATTTAGCCAAGCTTGGATGTATTTCTTCGTAAGAAAAGGCTTCCGTCTTGCCACTCTACCCCATAGCCCAGACATATGAAGAACACAGGCGATTGTTGTCACATGTACCACACAGCCAGTACTTGCCAGATTTTCCTGCAGCTCCTTTAATGTTGCTGTAGGGTGTACACCTTCAATCGTAAGGAAAATTTACCTTTAAACAGTTCTATACTCCAAAACCATCAAGAGTCAAGAACTGTTCACTACAATAGGAGTAACAATAACTATTACAAACCCCCACAATCATTTCAAAATCGATCTAGTTCTCACAATTCTACACATCATAACACATCCAGCAATAGAACTCCCAAGTCTGATTTTGAACAAAGAGCACATAAGGAAGGCCAACACAGACAGAATTGGTCTTCATCCAGCAACAGACCCCAGTATAACTATCATCCCTTTTCTAAAGGTTCATATCAACCACATCCATACAAATCACAATACTATCATCAACCTTCTAATAGAGATCAAGTACCCCACATGAATAGGGAACAAAAATTCAGGAGCAATAACACCAAGGATTCCCACAATATTTCCTACCAGTCAGCCCAAGCCTACCAACACAAAGGTGCACAAATTTCATCATACCAAGGAAACACCAGGAACCACAATAGCCATTATAGATCCCAGGGTGATTATAATATGAGACGTGATCACAATGATCACAGACGACCAACCATTGACCCACCAATTAATCAGATTTGGAGTAATAATGACAATCCACAAACACCAACTACACACTTGGAACAATATGAACACAACAATAGATTGAGTCCACTCATAACAACAGGAGATGGAGAGAGTCCTAGTACCAGCAGCAACCCACCACCTTCTTTTTTAGGAATAGGCCCCAATATAAGAACGGAAAATTTTCCAACAAGGTCGGCAAAAAGACCACATATATCAGAAAACGAGGCAGGAGGGGCAGAGGCCTTACCACCAAGAAAGCGGAACTATCCAGATTAAATCAGGGTCTATTCAATTTATCATCACACACACTATCTATAGAAGAAAAAAGAGTACTTAAAAAAAGGCTTATCTTTTTGTCCACCAAACTCACCAAATATTTTCAATTTATTTGTTGATGTGAATAATTTCACACGCAAGTTATCTTTACAAAAATATTTTGCAAATAAAAAACTAAATAGAGATCAATCCCATAGCACAAATTCACAGGTAATAATAACTGACAACATGCCATCTGACAAATCAATCCGATGTGTTATAGCAAACATTGAAGATATAACTGACCATTTATTTGAGGGATACATACACATTAACGTAAAAAACAAATCTAATTTCAATCCAACCAACACCAACAACAAATACATTGAATTATACCAAAACATGGTTTTAGAGGATTGTGAGAAATTACTAAAAACAACAGCTAAAAGGACAAATTGCTCTTTTCATAGACACAAAAAAGCTTTATACAGTTTACAGAACAATCCAAACATTGTCATCCACGATGCGGATAAGGGGGGGGGATTATTATCCAGGACTATAAAGACTACACCAAAGAAGCAGAGAGAATTCTAGGAGATACCAATTATTATCAAATTCTTCCTAGAGACCCGACCCCCCTTTTCACACTAACATATCAAAAATTAATAGGCAAGGGTTCACTGCAGGGTATATTAAACAAAGAAGAAAGAGAATTCCTTAGAACAGACAATCCTAGCATCGCACATTACTACCATCTCCCAAAAATCCATAAGGATAAAAATAACCCTCCCGGACGTCCAATTATAGCCGGGATAGGCAATTTAACTTATAATTTATCATTTTACATCGACCAATTTTTACAGAAATTTGTAACTACTCTTCCGTCTTATATTAGGGACAGCACCCATCTTTTACAACTATTACAGAATCTCACCCTCACAAATAAAAAGAAATTTTGGATTACCTGTGATGTCAGCTCCCTTTATTCAAACATTGCTCATGATCTAGGATTGGCGGCAGTATCTCATTTTTTAGAACAGGACCCATATTTACCCAAAGAACAAAGAACATACATTCTGGAATGCATTAAGTACATTTTGCAACACAATTATTTCTTATTTTTAGACCGTTATTATTTGCAGATTAGGGGGACGGCCATGGGTACCAGGTTCGCCCCAAATTTTGCTAATCTCTTTATGGGATTATTTGAGGAGGTATACATTTACCACGCGGACCTTGGGGAGAACCTGGTATTCTATGGCTGTTATATAGACGATCTTATATTCATTTGGAATAGCAGTTTAGAATCAGCAGAATTATTCATAACACGACTCAATAATAACAATATGGGAATCACATTTACAGCCAACATACAATCTGAATCAATAGATTATTTAGACTTGGTACTTAGTTGGGGACCCAACCAGACCATTACATCAAAAACATTTTTCAAAGATGTGGATAGCAACAGCTATTTGGAATATTATAGTAATCATCATAGAAGTTGGATTAATAATGTACCGTACAGTCAGTTCAGACGCATCAGGAGGAACTGTTCAGATTATAATACTTTCCTCGAACAAAGCCAGACCATATACAATAGATTCATAGAAAAAAACTACCCGGCTCACATTTTAGATAATGCACTAACGAGAACCAAACGGTTGGATAGGAATGAGATACTATCCAATAATAACAATACGAACCCATCAACTAATACACCAATAGATCAGGGAAATTTCATGTTTATTACTCAATACAATAACAATTTCCAAAAAATAAATCAGATAATATACAAACACTGGCATGTTATCCAAAGGGATCCCGTTTTGAGAAATATTGTACAGGATAGACCAAAGATAGTTTACAGGAGAGCCCCAACCCTAAGAAGCAGACTAGCACCTAGTAAAATAGTTAAACATACCCAACAACAATCCAAGAATATCACTAAATTTAAGAAAGGTATCTTTGGTTTACAGGGAGTATACAAATGTGGTAAAACCGGTTGCAACTCTTGTCAATATATTAAATATGGCACTAAAACTTTCAGGTCCCATACCACCGGAGATATATATCCCATCCAGGGTTTTTACAACTGCAATACTTCTTTTGTTGTATACCTGTTAGAGTGCATATGCGGCCTACAATATGTAGGCCGCACCTCTAGGAAGGTCAAAACAAGGTGGGGAGAACACTTTCATAACTGTAAAAATTGTAGGAAAACGAAAGTCAAACACAGTGTCCCAACCCATTGCCTAGCTAAACACCAGGGCAACCCCCAAATTTTCAAATTTATTCCCATAGATTTTATCCCTAGGTCAGCAGACTACAACAGAACCAATAAACTCAGACAACGAGAAACCTTCTGGATCTTCAAGTTAAAAACACTATTTCCCGAAGGTTTAAATGCCAACTTAGATTTAGCAGCATTCAACTAACAATTAGACTTACTAACAATGACATAAACTAACATGGTATTCATAATGACAGATCAAAGATCATTCTTACAATACATTGACTTAGTTCATTTCACATCACATACAAGCACATCATACAAATCGAAATTCCCATATTTATAGCTGTCCATATTTTGGGCAATCCATATGAACCCTATAGGTTTAGACGCACTTAACTACATTACAATACTCATTATATGACATCAGCAGACATTAGTTTGCAATACACAGACCAGTAAACATATCTAACAGTCCATTAAAACATTCACCACATGACATTAACAGACATCAGCTTGCAATATACAGATTAGAAAACACATTCAATTAACTTATGAAAGGTATACACATTCTCACTATGTACCTAGTTTTTTCTTTTTATCATTTTCCATTAGTGGAGAATCATTCATTATATTATACACATTATATACATGTTAGGATACTATACTCAAATTCATTTTTTAATTCATACTATATACAATGCACATTATTCTATACACAAAATTTGGAATCATAATATCTTCTTAACTATTTAGAAGAGTCCTTTTGATTTACATGCCATAAAAAGCAATAATACGGATCCATGAATTAATTCCATAATAAATATTGGAGACAATTTGCCAATGGTCATTTGTTGTCCCTATATCATATCTTTAAAGATAGTTGAGAAATTAACATACCAACAAACCAATGTAAGATGAAACTTAAAAATCAATTTAACTGATCAATATCACATATAAAAAAATATATATTGAAAAAAATCAGGTTTATATTAGGTCGCTTTTCCTGACCATCATCATTAATTTATTTTTAGTCAATCTGTGAGACTGGTTATCATATAACCATATTCCAGAATTAATATACTACATTTAATAAATTCCCTTTTTTTATAAGAACACATACATGATTACAAAATTTACAAAAATTCTTTCGATAAACTAAATAATGAATTTATATTTTAATATACGAAAGTTGTAATCAATCCAACTGGATATGCGATGGTCCTAAAAAGTCAGCATATCAAAAAACACCGGTATATTATTTTTCACAGCCGTGGGGTTCAGATCTTCAGTTTTATCTTTGTTTATTTTTTTTTTTATTTTTTTTATTTGGTAGCCCATTTTTAGCTCTATTTCTATTTTTTCACCTTCTCACTATATTTCACACTATTCACACACATCAATAACCATATATCTTTAAATAACATCACATGCCCGTTTCAAAATAAACATACAAGATTTTAAACATCCATTATACACACACCAACTCCTATATACATGCAATTGCCAGAAGCGGCTGCTGTTATCTCACACAGTTAGAATTATTTATCTTAAAGGAACACTCAATCAAAATTAAACTTTCATTATTCAGATAGAGCATGCCATTTTAAACAACTTTCCAATTTACTTCCATTAACTAAATGTGCACAGTCTTTTTATATTTAATCTTTTTGAGTCAACAGCTCCTACTGAGCATGTGCAAGAATAAGTGTGTATGCATTTGTGAATGGCTGATGGCTGTCACATGGTACGTGTATGCATTTGTGATTTGCTGATGACTGTCACATGGTACAGGGGGAGTGGAAAAAAACATAACTTTTAAAATTGTCAGAAAAAAATCTACTACTCATTTAAAGTCCAGACTAAATACTATTGCATAGTCTTGTTATATTGCATTTGTTGATTATGCAAATCTACTGTGTTGACTGGTCCTTTAAAAGGATCTGTGACAGACACTTTAAACAGTTTAGAAACATTTTTGCGATATTTTGATACATATTGTTAACAATGGTTAAGTTCACAGGTGTATATTTCACAATCAGTGTCGATGAGATTCATAGTGTTAACTTAGTCACGATTGGTCGCTTTTTGAAACTATGACAACTTCCGCTTTTAAACTTACCTGTATTTAAGGTCTTAACTTGTCCAAATTGTATCCATTGTTTTTTGCCTGAGGAAAAGACCAGTATTGGTCTAGAAACGCTTAGTAATTCTTTTATGGATCAAAGATTTTAATTCTATCTCACGGAAGTTGTCTTATGCTTTCATTGATCCACTCTGGAAAGGTGTTTGATCTTAAAACCTACTGCAGTCTGTAATACAATTCCGCACAGACGTACGGTTACTCCAATCAAGCCACGCAGAGATTCACCTGCCTGCAGTACATCTGAGACCACCCAGTGTGCTAACCACTGAGAGTGTTAGTCCGCCTGATAGCACCGGTCACAGTACGGTGCATAGCTTTTTGGTAAGCCTTTTTGAATATTCTCCCTTTGATTTTGACTCAACAGTATCACGCTATGTGGCGCCCTCTTTTTCATGTCTAATTTCTAGAAATCTTCACTCCGAGGACCAGAGGAGCTTGCCGCTTTCACATTTTGCTTCACATTGCCTTTTTATCACCGCTCGACTTCACGAGAGTTACATGGTTTGTGCACAGACTTGATTGTTTTCCAATATTTAGCGCACCCCGCTCTCGGTTCCTCTCGGGGTTCCTTGCATGATTTTGAATGTGATTGCTTAATTCTGAACACAGCTACATCCCCAGTTATAAGACTTATGCAACCACATTATTTTAGTTTTTTTTGTTTATTTCCCTCCACCTAAAAGATTTCAGTTTGTTTTTCAATTGAATTGTACAGTTTATAGGTCACATTAAAGGTGGAAAAAGTTCTGAAATGATTTATCTTTGTCACATTTTTTAACATCACAGAAACCTGACATTTTAACAGAGATGTATAGATTTTTTATATCCACTGTATATCATATAGCCCTTTGAAATAACTTTTTCATTTGTTATGCATAAGTGAAAAATATGCTCACTATGATTTTGTTATAAATAGTTGATCTTACATCTTCCTGATATATTTATTAGAAAATAATTGAATATTACTCTTTGCTCTTCACACCTGATATATATGCTGAACATAACATCCTTAATGCGTTTACACATTCATTGATATATGTGTAGTTTAAGTAAAAGGGAAATAATATTTTAAATTTTTTTTTTTAATTTATATATATATATATATATATATATATATATATATATATACATATCTAGATGGGACTGCACAATCTTACAATTCTTAAAGTGCCACTGTGCGCTGCAAAAATGTAAAAATGTATCCAAATTAATCCCAGAGCACAGGCACTCAATGGTCTTTGAATAAAAAATTATTATTTATTTCATCATTTTAAAATAAAGACATAACGTTTCGGCGCATTCCTGCGCATTTGTCAAATGTCAACAAAATACAACAAGAAGACCTAAAAACTGTTTATATATATATATATATATATATATATATATATATATATAGATAGATAGATAGATAGATAGATAGATAGAGAGAGAGAGAGAGATATTTTATATATATATATATAAATATATATATTTATATATATTAGATAGACAGAGAAAGATATATATAGATATATATATACAACACACAGAGAAAACCCAGCACTCACTTACAAGCTCTCAGCTAAGATTTAAAAGCAAAAATGGAAAGCTTGCATTGTGTGGCTGTTTTAGGGTCTCAGGTATTGGAGAGGACCTTGACGTGGTACCTGAGCTTGTCCCATTTGGCCAGATGCGGTGACTAACCTTTCCATTTTTGCTTTTAAATCTTAGCTGAGAGCTTGTAAGTGAGTGCTGGGTTTTCTCTGTGTGTTGTATTAATTTGTTTCGTAATTTTCCCTATGGTTCTTGCACCCAGACCTGTCTGGGGTTAACTGCTTGTGGCTCTGGGGACAGCACAGCTTCCTGTGAGTGCCAGTGGCACCCAGGGCTGAGCATGTTGCAGGGTCATGGGATGTGTACCCGGTCCGGTATGAGAGTGCAGTTCCCTTCCGTGTTTTAGATATATATATATATATATATATATATATATATAGTGTATATATATATATATATATATAGAGAGAGAGAGAGAGTATATATATATATATATATATATATATATATATATATATATATATATAGTAAATATATTGCAGATGTAAACCATTATTAAATTATAGACGTAAAATTATTGAAACATGTATATGCGCAAAATTTACATGTAGAGGCGTAACATGATAAATATGGATAAGTCAAATTACGATAAGCGGGATTTATCATTATACACCGCAGCTCGCCAGTTTCAAAAACTTAAAAATTATTAAAAAAAACAAACAACTGATGATCTGATAAAAATATGCACAGTGCTTTCTCATCTCATAATTGTTTTAATCTTTGTTTTGTTTTTAATACAACAGAGCCTGAGCACGACTAAAAATTACCTCCATTTACAGGATAAACTACTAAGGACTAGATTACAAGTGGAGTGTTATTTAAAACTCCCACTAGAACTAAGATTTTTGCCTGCGTCTGTTTGCGCTTGTATTACAAGTTGAAAGTAAACTGCTTCTGCTTGTGCGCTAACCCGTCAAGCATAAAAAGCTGAACTTCTAATATCACGCACAATAACCTATTCCCCCATTGAAGTCAATAAAGCAACAAAAGTGGAAAAAACCTAACACCCTACTCACACGCAAACCCGATCTCATATTCTAAAGTGTGCTTACCCGACATGAAAATATGAATATTTCACTATCCAATATTCTTCACATAGCAGAATACATAAGGGATTAAATGCTTTTAGGAACGTTTCCAGCAGAGAGAGGTGAGCACACTCTTAACTTAACCGCCCCTCCCCGGATTCTGGTCATCACTCACCCCTAGCGTCCTTTTCCTGCGCAACAGGACCAATACCTCCCACCGCCAGGGTGTAATTAGATCCCCACCTGGGATAAGGACCTCCGCTACCAAGCCGCTCGAACCGAATAGACATAGATAGGAGATCCAAACCATACCGTTATGGACTTATCTAGGCCTAGGTTGATTAGCCATAGCCTTGCCATTCTCTTGTGAGCCGTCATGAAACAGAAGGGGTTAGGAGGGAGGGAAACAAATTTATGTACAGGAAATGCAAAAAGTTTTGCAAAACAAAAGAAAAAGACTGCCTGTCTCTGAGACAGTTTATAACAAAAAAAAACATTTGAATTCAGTATATGAAACAAGCAAAAGAATCTGTGGATATATTTAAATTGTCTCAGACAAAAACACTTGCACTAAATAACTTTATTGGAGACAAAAAATAATTAGTCCAGCTGGACTAGTACTTATGCACACACACACACTGTTTAAAACTAGCTTGAACTCAGAAAGATGATGTAATTATTTGTTGGAAATGCACATAAATTACAAATTTTTAATATTGTAACCATACATGGCAATAATGTATATCCCTTTAATAAGGTATGGCCAATGGTAGCAATGAGATTATGCTTCAGAGGGTTAACGTTGTGATGTTTGTATCTTATTTGAGCTTTAGCATATAACAAATACGAATATGAGCAAATAAAAAATAGTTACATTATTGTGTATGCTGATTTATCTGAATAGTGTTACAAACAAGTCGCACATACAAAATGTTGCTCAATCTTAGCTCAATATTTGTTGAAATGGATATTATATATTTGTTTAAATGTTGCCACACTTAGATATACATAGAATTCTCCTTAAGGGGAACACACATTGTGAATATTTTCACTAACTGTTAATGCAGTATAGTGTTATTGAGTAAATAAAATCTGTGTGCAACATATCTTGGAGTTTATAAGGGGTTAAATTACCAGATAATTTGCCACCTGCATATGTATCAGATAACTTCCAGGATAGCGTATCTATATTACTATAAAATTATAACACTAAGAAATATAAATCACTGCATGAACCAACAATATCAAGCACCAATAAATGAAAACAAAGTGCTAACCCCCTAGACAAAAGCCTCTACTATATTGGAGGCTGCCATTAATATTAATCTTGCTGAATAGTGAGACAACAGAAAGCTAAGCTAAAAAAGTCTCTTCTATAGCGGAGACTTTGTTAACGTTATACTGACTGAATCCAATTCGATTGATAAGTATGTCACATTATAATATTACTGAGTAAGCAACTAAAAGCAGAGAGGTTCTATGACCTTGTGAGAGTGCCCCAGCCTGGATTGGATGGAGAAGAGGTAGTTGCATGGGAGGCATCAGCTTTTTACATGATAAGGAGGGGCCTTCCCTAACCTGCAACATTGTTGCACCTAACACCAACCCTCTTTCTCCTATCCCACTCTCCTACAGCCTTAACCCTTAACCTGCTCCAGGCCCATGCTGGGCCCTACACTAGCTTAAGTGATTAAATGCTTATCGGAACATTTCCAGCAGAGAGAGGGGAACACACTCTTAACCTATAAAGTTTTGTTCTATCGGCCGATATGGCTTCATGCCATACCACGAAGCCACCAGACCCTGTGATGGTTTTTGATATTGAGGCATTAATCTTTTAACGAATCATATATGCTGCCATATGGGCCGACATATGCCTCCAATGTAGACGGGGAGCTATGGTAGGCCAACCTATAACTACTCCAGGGATACACACTTGTAGCCAGCTGATATCTGACTGCATGATCTTTATCAATTGGAGTAATGGGACTGCCCCCACATTGTTGCCCCCAGGTGAAGGATAAGGATTTGAGGTTTCCCCCATCTTAAGAGGGCCCCAGAGATTTCCTCAGCTACTGTGTCCAGCACATCCCCCTATTCCCTAATCACCTAACGGAGGCTTTGTGTGAGGGAAAGCCAACCACCTGGAAGTGAGGAGCATCAAATAGAGGCTCAATGAATGAAGGAGTGACCCACAATCCAGATTAGCTTTGCTCTGGGGTTAGATTCTGTGGAGACAAAGAGTTTAGTATTTGGAGACAGCACATGTGCAAATTAAACAATCGGACAAACGTAATTTTTAAAGCAATTGGACAGCCACCGTCCCATACGTTTAATGTCTTCACCTGAAGAGCCTATTAGCGCTGCTTGCGTAGCTGCACTGATCCGAAATGAATGTGGTGCAATTTTGGTGTTATCTAGGCCTGCTTTAATTGCTGCTTGTTTCAAGACCCGACTAAATTGGAATTTGGATAGGGATTTTCCCTATGCATGTATTAAAAACTGACCTGACACCTGGGGTCTACAGGACAAGTATGTGATGACTATGGCTATAGAGCAGCAAGCCCTGTCTGGCTTAGGTGGAATGGATAGCCAAGTGCCTTTTCCCGACTGGGAATAAATAGCAAGAGGGAATAAACTGTTGGTCTGACGTGCTCAAGTTAAACCCCTGAGCCTATCCTCTGCTTAGGACTAGTTCGCTGACTCGAAGTGCTGCAGCGAAAGCCAGCACACATGCGGTTTTAAAAAGTAGGACCTCAAACGGGGAGGAACAAGTGCTATCAAGCTCTTGGACCAACCTGTCAAGATGCTCTTCAGTGATAGGTTTGCGAGAGTCAGCCTTCCGTGGCTGGGCTCTTCCCCACCCTTAAACCACCTGCCGAAAAAAAAAGGAATTTGTGGGGTCGGGTGAGGCCAATGCCTTATAAAAGAAAGACAACGCAGCCAATTTAGATTGGATGGCTCCTTGCCATGCGCCTAATGTGTGCAGACTCACCAACCAGTCGCATAAGGTTGCCTGATGTCCTCGAGCAGCTTCTGCACTTCTGGACAGACATAACTGGTCCCATTCATTCCAGAGTCTTACATACGTGTGCCACGTGGATGCGGCTAGGGAGGAGCGCACCAAGGGCAACAAAGCTATCCGGCAAGGGCAACAAAGCTATCCAAGAACGACCAGCTGCGAAAGGAAATCAGGACAACGTAAACCAACTGCGGATGCACTCAGGACTAGACGTCTAAAAGTCTCCCACTCGAATCTTAACAAAGCATCTGCCACTATATTATGAACTCCAGGGACATGTCTTGCTTGAAACTGAACATTGAGTTCTAGACAGCGCAGCACCAAGTGACGCAGCAAAGTCACTACCACCCCAGAAGTGGCTGACAGGTTATTAATTGCATATACAAAACTGGTGTTGTCCATCCAATAAACAACTGTCCTGTTTGAAAATTTGTTCTCCCAGAGTTCAATGGACAGGACGATGGGAAAGAGTTCAAAGAGGGTTAAATTGCGGGTAAGGCCTAGAGATGCCCAAGTATCTGGCCAGTTCTCCGCACTCCACTCCCCCTGGAAGTAAGCCCCAAAGCCATGTGACCCGCTGTATCCGTGAAGAGGTGCAATAATTGACTGGATATTGGTTCCAAGTGCCAAACTCGCACCCAATTAAACTGACAAAGAAAAATCTCCCAAACTGCCAGATCTGCAGGAAGATCTGCTGTAAGTATAATTCTGTGATTAGGTTTAACTCTGCCACTGAGCTGTCTTTTCTAGCCTACGATTAAAAACTGTACCCATGGGGATGACTGTACAGGCGAAATTGAGCTTCCCTAGAAGGGATTGCAACTGCTTCATTAATAAAAACTTTGCGGAAACAGCCGCTCTAACTGCTTTCAACATGGCCTGAATTTTATCGGCGGGCAATCTACAAATCATTGCTACAGTGTCAATTTTGATGCATAGAAAGACCAGACACAAAGTGGAACCCTGGGTTTTTTCCTCCGCTAGTGGAACCCCAAAATGGGACATAAGACTGTGCATTCTGTTCATTAACTGTAAACATTCGACTGACTCAGCCCTCCCAATCAGTAGAAAATCATCAAGGTAGTGTGCTACGGAATCACTGCCAGCCCTGCTGGCGACTGCCCAGTGCAAAAAGGTGCTAAAGGCCTCGAAGAGGGCACATGACAGGGAGCAGCCCATAGGCAGAAAACGATCCACATAATACACTCCCTGAAATTTGCACCCCATGAGTGGGAAACTGACAGATAAAACGGTAACAACCGAAAGGCTGACTTGATGTCCAATTTCGCCAATAGAGCAATCCTCCCTGCCCTTCTAACCAGGTCTAACGCGCGATATTGGTATCGCTCTTAGCTAAGTTGAGGGTCGATAGCATTGTTAACCGAGCAACCTTTTGGGTATGAGAGGTGCTGTATCAGAATAAATTTTCCAGAGTCCTTCTTGGGAACTACCCCTAGTGGTGAAATGACCAAATTTAGAAGTGGAGGGGAAGAAAATGGGCCAGCCATGTGACCCGGGGACAATTCCTTGGATATTTTATCCAATACCACTTCAGGGTGTTGGTATGCTGAAATTAAGTTTCTGTGAAAGCGCGCCCCCTTGATAGTTTGAAAAATCGGAATTATAAAGCCATAAGAAAAACCCTCCCATAACATTCTGGCTGGTGTCCTGGTTCTGGTCTGGATAGGCCAGCAACCAGGGTTCAAGCATGTGGACCTTCACCGGCGTTTCTGCCCTTTTGTCCCAGGAGTGAATTAGGGGGCCTATTGCCTGTGGCGCTGTCTTTCTTTCTTGTGCAGTCACTTCCTGGGTGTGACCCTGAGCAGAACCTACATGTGTGCCTGAATGTGCATGCGCTGCCCCTGTCCCATTTTATTTCTTGGAATGCCCAACATGTACCTCCCCTTTTCCTAAGTCTATTGTTACAAAAGGGCTGGGTATTTAAACTAGCCGGGGCAGTGGTGGATGCGCCATGGGGGTCCATACGCTGCCACAGTTGGTTATCAGTGGAGGATTAACCGCCATTTTTCTCTGAAATTCAGAGTTGTATTCCCTCCAAACACCCTCACTACGATTACGCTGTATCCAGTGTATGGTGTTGGTGTATTTCAATATAGCTATGTTTTGAGAAAGGGTACTTCTCAAGATAGCAGGAAGAGAAAACCCTAAAACACTGTAGCCACTCGTCAAAGGAGTCAGGACGCTTGAATTTCTTGGGGCCTGTCCCATCAGCACTTTTTTCTTTTTGTCTATACGCCTCAACAGACAAATCAAAAATATTAATATACTTTCCCTGATGTATTCTTTTAACAATTTTTTGATGCAAATGGGCGTGTAAAGAATACATATTTCCTGGGCTTGCATCGCTGTATAAGGCTGCCCTTCTCTCCAAAATTGCTCTGGTGGGGGTAAATCTACCATAGTAGGTACCAAGTTATCACTGGGAGGGGGTTGGGCAGGTTCTAAACTAGCTTTCTGTTTTGACCTGCCAGCGGCCTCTCTCAAAAAATCTTTGATAATGCGAAACATTTTCTTTTGACCCTTCCCTTGCAAACCTAATGACGTGTCACTGTCAGAGTCAGTATCCGTGGGTGAGGAGTCAGAAGAGTCTTGCTGATCATGAGTAAATACATTAATCTCACCATGGGTAACCGGATGGCTCTGTCCCAACAAACCAGCCTCAGGTGGAGGTCCAGGGTGGGGTACTGATCCCGTTGTGGAAGCTTCCGGCTGCACCCTGGATGTGCTTGGGGCAGCTGTATCCACTGGTGTACTCGCGGTGACTGCTGTAGACTGCTGTAGACTGCTTGGCTGATTTTGAGCTGGCTACGCCTAGAACTCCCTGCAAAAGATTAAACAAATCAGGAGGACTTTGGATATTGATTGTGTATGTAGTCACATTAGTAATTAGGGATGAAGGTAAATTTTGCCTACCATCAATAATTGTTGCATCATTAATAATATGCAACGAATCTGGATTGACATTAACCCCCTCCTGCCTGACTAAAGAAACATTCATCATGCCATCATCACTCAAACCCACACTTGCTGCTGTATTTTGCTGGGCTAAAGTACTCTCACAAACAAAAACATTCATAGCATGCATACCACCTAAATGTTTAATAGGAAGTACAGCCCCATTGTGATCTGGTAAAGATATAGGTGTCTGAGACACAGTAGAAACATTAGAATATGTAAATTCAAGGGGTCTTTTTAACTCTATGACCTCTATTAGTAGAGCGGACAGCATTTCCTTTTATAATTTGAGGTAATCTTGTATTAACTGATTTTTTAGTCATCCGACCTGTTTTGGGGCCCATAGTTCTAACTCTGCCTCTCCCTCTGATTACATTCATACCGCCTATTTCGCCATGCTTGGGACCGCTTGCACCGGTACCCACCCTCTCCCCTCTCACCAAGTCCCTCCCCACAACCAATGTCTCCTCATGGCGCTCACCTTGGAGCTCATGAGGGACCGATCTGATGTGGCCGGTAGAACTGCGACAACGGAAGTAGGCCCCGGAGCCTGCGGTCGAGTTACCGAAGGCTCCGGTTGGGGACCAGGCTTGAAGACCGGACCAGCACCTAATAATGGTGCCACAGGGGGCAGAATTGGTAAAGTATGCACCAGAAGGGCAGATTGTGTGATTAGCACTGGTGGAGTGGCGGTAGGAATAACGGGCACTGTAGATTGTATAGAAGTAACATCAGGCCCAGATTGCTGCTGCCCGGGGTTATACGGATGGGGGCTTAGATAGATTGGGGGCAAAATATCTCTGTTAGGAGAGTGCAACAGTTCTGCACCCAAAACCGTAGGGGGGTTAACTAATACAGGACCTGGGCTAGCTATAGGACTAGGGGTTTGAGGGCCTTGCAGAATCCCAGTATTAGCCATTGCTGCTGCAATTGATGATATAAATTAGTTACTGCAGATACAGCAGATGGGGGCACAGCATTAAACATGGTTAGCATCTAACACTTGCTGAGGCTGCTGTAAAACCATCAAAGAAGGTTGTTCTTCCCTCCCTGCTAACTGAGACTTTTGTACAGAATCATTAATATTTTCCTGTGTTGTGGCTAAATGCATTTGGGCTGAAACCACCCTTTAATATGGGGTAGGAGGGATGATGTCTAAATCATCAACATTTTTTCTTGTATACTTATCTGCTTTTTTACTTTATCAGTGCCTGAATGGTCCTGGTAACGCCTGGGTGGAAGGATTGAATGCCTGGAGCAATTCATTTCTGAGGAAAAGAAGATTGCAGCTGACCAGCAACAATGGAAACATGTCTCAGCCTTGATCGGATGGAGAAGAGGAAGTTGCATGGGAGGTATCAGCTTTTTACCGGGGAAGGAGGGGCCTTCCCTAACCTGCAACATTGTTGCACCTAACACCAACCCTCTTTCTCCTATCCCACAGCCTTAACCCTTAGCCCACTCCAAGCCCATGCTGGGCCCTAAATTAACTTTCTACTTATTCATAAATACATATTTCTACATATATCTGATGGTGTTTTGGTACAAAATATATCTATACCTATATATATATACTGTATGTATATATATATATATATATATATATATATATATATATATATATATATATAAAATTATATATAGGTATTGATATATACAGATATATATAGGAATGTCTATTTAAAAAAAAACAAAAAAACATTCTGCTATGTGCAGAACATTGGAATGTGAAATATTTACAGTACGTACAGTTAAACACTTTATTAAAAAAATAATATTGCATAAATATGTTTCTACATGTTTTCATCTACTTAAAGACAAAGAGCTCCTGAGAACTCATGTCTTTGAGCCCTTTTCACTTTTTTAATGCAATATTTTTTTTAATTTTTTTTTTTCAATTTTCAAAGCTTTATTAAGATTCAATGAAAAGAACAGTACATACATCAAAAAAGAAATGATAAGTTACATAATGTTAGGCTCATCCTCCACCACATTATCTACAACAGAGCCATAAAGTTATCAAAGTTCTTGAGTGGAATGGAAGAGGCGGATAGGGCGGATACAGCTCCACCCTCTTGCTCGTGCATGCGTTGATGTATAACCAAGGAAAGAAATGTCACAACTGTTCTACAATTTGTAACCTGATTACGTACAGATAATGCAAGTAAGAGAGATGAGAATTCCCGGAATGGCAACAAGGGAACTCTCAAAGAGAAAAGAAAGAAAGAGAAGAGGGGGAGAGAGAGAAAAAAAAAAAAAAAAAAAAAGAGGGGGGGAGGGGAAGAAAAAGGAGGGGAAGGGGGGGAAGATGGGGAGGATGTCCCAACCAGCCACAGTAAGGCAAATAAGTACGCAGTATCAGGTAATCAGGGACGTCTCTATGCGCTTGCACCTGAGACAGAAGACGCCTGTTTCCAGCGGTCGAGCATATATTCGTGAATTTCTGACCTATCATCTCTCAAGAATCTGTATCTCTCAAGTGATAGGTATCTTTCGACTGTGGGAGTTTCATCACTCTTCCACTTCCTCGGGACGAGGGATTTAGCGCTATTAATCATTATGAGAAACAGCTGTTTTGTTGGTTTATCTCTAAATTTGGGGAGTTTGTGATACAATAATAAGTTGGGTGTTCTAGGGACGGGGGATCCGATTATTGTCTCCATTTTATTCAAGACTGAGTGACAATATTGTTCAATGTACCTACATCCCCACCAGATGTGTATGAGGGTGCCCCTCTCCCCGCAACCACGCCAGCACTTCCCATCTGTCTGTTTATATATTTTCTGTAACCTGTCAGGCGTAAGGTACCACCTGGACAGGTATTTGTAACTTGATTCCAGCATTCTGGCCGAGACAGAGGCTTTCGCATGGGCCCTGAATATCTTATTCCATTCCTTAGTGGAAGGAGGTGGAACGAGTTCTTTGTTCCACTGCTGCATGTACCCGGGGAGCGGTGCGTCCCCATGTGAGAGGAGCAGATGGTAAGTTATTGAGATCATGTGCCTAGGTGTGTGTGGTAGTAAGCATAGGGATTCAAGTGTTGTTGGTTGTCTAGTTATCTGACTAGTGCTTTTATTGGTCGATAGAAAGTGTTGTAGCTGTGTATGGAAATACCATGAGAGCTCCAACCCAGAGCGTTCCAAGTTAGATCTACTCCTGAGTTTCCTATCTGCAAGAAATCGTTGGAAGGCCACTTGTGATATCAGTGTTTTGTCAGTCCGAGTCTTTTGTGTGCAAGTGAAGGGCAAGTCTGGATTGTCTAAGAATGGAGTGAGTGGGGACGGGTTCGAGGTTATATGAGGGCATTCAATTATAGTACGGTCCCAACTTGCAAAGAATTCCAGAAGGAATGGGTAGCTGTTTATCAGTTTTGGCCTACATTTATGAGGGACCCATCCCAAGGTTCCCATATTTTGTGTTCCCAGGATTGTTTTACAGATTTGGACCCAGGTCTTATCTTTTGAGTCATGACACCACTCCACCTGCTGTTGGAGGGTGATTGCTTTTTTGTATGCAACCAGGTTGGGAACTCCAAGACCTCCTCTGTCCTTAGGTAGATAGAGAGTTTTTCGCGCAATGCGTGGTCTCACTCCCTTCCATATAAACTCTTCCAACACGCCCTGCAGTTTATTCAGGTAGTGAGTGGGTAGGGGTATCGGGAGGGTCTGGAGAAAATATAATATTCTAGGCAGGATGTTCATTTTAACGATACCTATCCTACCAAGCCAAGAAATCGGCTTGTTTCTCCAAGAAGAGAGATCTCCTGTGACTGTGGTTAGTAGATTTATATAATTTACTTTGTAAAGTACGTCGGCAGACAGTGTGAGGTATATCCCCAGATATTTGAGGGAGCGGGTCTTGGATACGCAGAGGGCTCAGTAAAGAGAGCTGGCCCAATTCTTCCTGTGAAAGGTTAATGTTTAAAAGTTCAGATTTAGATTTGCTTAGGAGAAAGTTTGAGAACCCACCATACACCTCAAACTCCCTCAGCAGCTCTGGAAGTGATGTCAAGGGACTTGACAAGGAGAGCAAAACATCATCCGCATACATGGATAACTTATGTTCCCGGTCTCCTATGCAGATTCCGGAGATTTTTTCATTATCTCTAATTCTCTGGGCTAAGACTTCCATGACCAGGGCAAACAGCAGTGGCGACAGGGGACACCCCTGTCTGGTGCCGTTTGAAATACTAAATGGGTCAGAGAGGATGTTATTTACCCTAACCTGTGCTGAAGGGGCTGCATAAAGGGAGAAAACTCTGTGAACGAAGGCCAAACCAAACCCCATCTTCGACAGGACCGCCTTCAGAAAATTCCAGCTGATCCTGTCGAAGGCTTTCTCCGCGTCTGTAGACACAAGAACTGTCGGAATTCCCTGGGTCTTTGAAAAATTACTGAGAAGGGTGGCCTTTATGCTATTGTCCCTGACCTCACGGCCAGGCACAAAACCCAGAATTTTGGCAAATATCTTTACGTCCACGTTGAGAAGAGAAATTGGTCTGAAGTTCTCAGGTTTATTAGGTGGCTTGCCTGGTTTTGGAATGGTAGTAATATGGGCCAGAAGCATGGAAGGGGGAAATCCCTGGGAAGTGTCTATTGAGTTGAACATGTGGGCAAGATGGGGTGACAATATTGGTTTATAAAGTTTATAATATTTGGCACTAAAACCGTCAGGGCCAGGTCTCTTTCTTACTGGTAGGTCGTCAATTACATTTGATACTTCCTCTGAAGTGATCATGGCATCAAGCGTCTCCCTATCCGTTTGTGAAAGGGATGGTAACGTAATGGAGTCCAAGTAGGAACCTAGGTCTGGAGCAGACAGGTCTCCACCTCCCTTCAGGGGCGGATGAGAAAGATTCTGTATATTGTAAAGATCGTGGTAGTATGTGCGTAGAGTCTCAGCTATATCTGGACTATTTGTGTGGGCTGTGTTAAGCCTGTCCTTTACTGAGTGAATGTGGGTTTTCAGTGATTTTCTCTTGATGACTCTTGCCAATAATTTCCCAGGTTTGTCTCCAAACTCGTAGCACTTTTACTGGCTTCTCAATGCCATCTTTTGGTACTCAATAGTGTGCAGGTTTTGAACTTCCCCTCTAGCCTGCTGTAGCTCTACAAGAATGTGGGTGTCTAGTGGTGTTTTTTTGTGCTTTTTTTCTAGGTCAAGAATAGTGGTTAAAAGTGATGAAAATTTGGTTCTAGTCTGTTTTGCCAAGATGGCTTTGTGTTTGATCAGTTCCCCTCTCAGTACGCACTTATGTGCCTCCCAAATAGTGTGTTTTGGAAGTTCTGCTGTGTCGTTTAAATGGAAATAGTCGGTAAGCGTGGTCTCTATCTTGCCCTGGATTATTTGATTGTTGAGCATATGTTCATCAAATTTCCATAGAAAAGGGCGGTCCGGGGTCGTAGGCCAATATAATTTACAAAAGACTGGGGCATGGTCAGATCAGGTCATGGGGAGAATTTGTGTTTGTGCCACATGAGCTAGTGTCCTTTGGTCAGTGAATATGTAGTCAATTCTCATGTATAAGTCATGGGGGTGTGAGAAAAAGGTGTAGTCACGTCTCGTAGGGTACTGGGTCCTCCATGCATCGTGCACGGCTAACTCTTCCAACCTGGCAATACATTGTTTGATGACTCTTTTAGGGATAGAGGCTACTCCCTTTGAGATGTCGAGTTGTGGGTCTAGGGCCATGTTAAAATCTCCTGCCAGGAGCAAAGCTCCCTTCTGCAGTTCCAAAATTTTATTTGCTAATTTTGTCATAAATTTATTTTGATTTTGATTAGGGAAATATGCGTTCACCAAGGTAACTGGTTTGTTGTGCAGTGAGCCCACTATTATCAAATAGCGACCCTCTGGGTCCCTTTCTTCATGTATCACCTCAAAGGCTGTTGAGTGCTTAATAAGGATTCCCACCCCATTTCTTTTGGTAGGACCGGATGCAAAGAACATTAGTGGAAATTTGGTAGAAAAATTGTTTTATATGTTATCTCACAGCTCTCATAATGTTCCCAAAGAAGCTTTAAGATAATGGGGTACCTAGCTGCCCCTGAAGATAATATACGGTAGTTAATATCAAAAAGCGCCTAACTAAAGGCTATGGGAAATGGGTCTAGAAGGCTGACAGGCCTACCTGACTATAAATGATGATTATACATATATAAGTTAACAGTGCAAAGTTGCTGTATTAAACAAATTTAATAATTTATTTGACAAGTGCAATGTAAAATTAAAATTTAAACAATATAATAGTTAAACATGGATCCATGTGTCAAAAATTCGTAAAAATCTAGTTACAAGTAACAATTTAAAATCACATTAAGTTGACATAAATATTCTGAGAAGATTACAGGAATTGAGTATGTGATATCACCAACCGGTTAGGGTCGTAAAATTGATTAAAAAATCCTTAATCATTTATTGTGTCCTTTATTTTGTCCTCTCCTTGGAGTGTGAAAAAAAATGTGAAAAAGATGTGATGAAAAAATGTCTATCCAGATAATCAAATAATCAAAAAATTAGAAAATCGAAAAATATATGTAAAAATATATAAAAATGTCCAAAAGTGTCTCTTTGCTCTAAATCCCAAAAACGTTTTGGTAATTGTGAAATGCCCAAAAATGTGAAAAAAGACTAAGTAAAAAGACTGTGAAAATATTGTGTTCAAATATATCCAATAAATTGTATCCAATAAGTTGTATCCAATGAGTTATTTTGTGTTCACTGTGGTGCATAATATAAGTGGTGACTGATGGAAATCCTCCCTCTGGGAATCTCTTTAGTGGGTGATTGTTGTTTGTGTTTTATTCGTGAGGTATTCGGTCTGTGATATAGACTCAATCCTTATATAAAACCTGCAAACAACAGAAATGACATAGTGCAATAATGCTACAGATGTGATAAAAGTATTAAAATGTTGCTCACCAATTGCTGTCAACACGTTTCGGCCTCTTAGTTAGGCCTTTCTCAAGACTATATTTTGGGTGAGTTATGGTGGATATTTAAAGGCATACTGAGCCAATCCAAGGACCGTAATTTTGGCGCCAAAAAACGCTGTATTAGCATGAACCGGAAGTGGTTCTTATACCTATTTTGTTTTACTATGTGTATCCCTTATATTGATTGTACTACAATCTACTTCCTTATTTTCTTAAACAGTGTGTTGTCAAATTGATTGTTTACTTGTTTCAATCTTTTGAGTTGATCAATGTATTTATTCCGCTATTCCTGTCAATGGACCGGATGTTGTTTCTAAGCGGAGGAAACGGAAGTGACATCTAACGTATTGCGTCACTTCCGGTGGTTTACAAACAGTATCGGTTTCTATGCCGATACTTCCGGTTTCTGTTTTGGCGGTATGATAACATGTTTTGTAGAGCTAGCTCCTAATTTGAATATTGATGAAAGTAAATATTACATTTGCTCTATTATCTACATTGATTTTTTAGGGTTGGTAAGGCATAATTGGATGACAATAAAACATCAATTTAAACACATTTAAAATGGCAATAATATTCTAAGTATTATTCTAAACATTAAAACATTAAAAAGTTAAAAAATTAAAAAATTGATAAATAATAAAAATGGTTTACTTTCATAAACAGACATGATTTTATAATGGATAAAAACACTATAGATGGATTATAAATAATAATATTTGCATAGAATTAATCCAAGAAATAATTAGATGTAGCTTATCGGGTGTAATAGCATCTGGGTATTCTGGTCCACTTTAGTGTGCATGGGAGAAATAACTATTTTCTTTTATTAGTTCTGGAAAATACTATAAAAAGTCCTCTAAAAGTTGCTATATAAGTAACTGTCCGAAATTTTAAATTAAACATTAAAAGTTGAACATTAAAAGTTAAACATTGGGACTCATTAGGAATATTACAGGGAACCGAATGGAATTACTCCGATTTAATCTTTATATTGTTTTCCAGGGCTTGGATATCTATTAATCAGAGTTCTCCTATTGTACTTTTCTGGGATATACATATCTTCCTTCTAGTTTTCTAGAATGATAAGAAGTCGTTATCTAACTTTAATTCTCTACTAATGACCTCATATTGGTTATATAATGTTTAGTGATAAATAACTCTATGAGCTAGTATGAAAATACATGCTATTCGTTAGATGTCAATCTAAACAGGCTTATATCTAGAGGTAGTTATTTTAAATTTAGTAGATGTGAGAGATCCTCTCTGTTATTCAGACCTCTAGGGTATAAACTATCAATATTAAAAATCCATTTGGATTCAACAGTTAGTAGACTCCTCTCATAATCTCCTCCTCTCCAGTTTGGTGTCACTAATTGTATCCCTATATAGTGGAAATCTTTCTTGTTTCCCTGATGGTAATTAGTGAAGTGTCTGTAAAGTGCAGTCTCAGTGCTTTTATGTTTGACCTTCAGTAGGTGTTCTCTAATTCTATCTTTGAGGACTCGGGATGTTTGTCCTACATATTGGAGCCCACAGCTACACCATATCAGATAGATGACTCCTCTGCTGGTACACCTTATGAGGTCATTGATCTTGTATTTGGCTTTTGTATTGTATGAGACAAACTCTTTGGTCTTAACACCCCTTTTGCAGGCTTTACAGTTTATGCAAGGAAAAAATCCTCTGATTTCCTTGCCAAACACATCTTTGGTCTTTTTCGATATTTTTCTTGGTATGCTGGGTGATAGTTTGCTTTTCAGATTCTCTGTTTTCCTATATAAAAAAATTGGTCGGGGTGTTAATTTGTCTCCTATCACCTCATCGTTTTTTAAAAGTGGCCAGTGTTTTTCTATAATTTGGTAGAAAGCCAGCGGGGTTCCCTCCCTTTCTTAAAAATATATGATGTCGCAGTGCAGTCTAGTTACATCTCGTATTAAATTAGACCTCTTTTCTGGTATGTTAATACCCTTGACATTAAGCGTCATAATAGTTAAGTTGTGCGTGTCCTGAAGTGCCATCTTGTACAGTGGTTATGTGGTAAAGGGACTGGAGGGGACAATGGGGAAGAGGGGAGCGGGTGAAGAGGGAGAGGAGAAAAAAAAAAGGGGGGGGGGGAGAGTAGGGAGTGAAAACAAAGGAGAAGATAGGAAAGAAGAGATGAAAGAAGAGATGAAGAAAAAGGAGAATTAAAGATAAGTAGAAGAAAGAGAAGCGGAGATCAGTTATAGGATAATAAGATTTCAGTAATACTGAAGAAGTGTAGAGAAAGTAGAAAACACTTATACTATTCCTCCTAGCTACAACAAGGGGAGACGGGAAAGGACAGTAAAGTAAGCGTGGGGTCAGTATCCACACGCCCGGTCAAAAAGTGAAAAAGAGAAAAAATGAAGATTGTCTGAGCTTTAGGGAGCTGATAACATAATCTAAAAAAATGCTGAAAACAACAGGAGCAAACACATTTAAAAAAAAAAGGATATAACCCAACAAACAAGTTCAAGCAGTTAGGTTCTTAACTTCTGGTAGACATCATTTTTGAAGCTTCCCTCCCATCTGTACATATCAACAACAATAATTTTGATGTACCTCTATTAGAGTTGTGTTTTGTATAGTTGGGGACTAAGCAGTGCTACTCCCACCTCCCTCCAATCATGACTAAATTACTAATTACGTTGTAGGGTGGGCTGGTAGGTTAAGGGATATTTGAGGCTCTTTGTACTACAGGGAGTGCAGAATTATTAGGCAAGTTGTATTTTTGAGGATTAATTTTATTATTGAACAACAACCATGTTCTCAATGAACAAAAAAAAAACTCATTAATATCAAAGCTGAATAGTTTTGGGAGTAGTTTTTAGTTTGTTTTTAGTTATAGCTATTTTAGGGGGATATCTGTGTGTGCTGGTGACTATTACTGTGCATAATTATTAGGCAACTTAACAAAAAACAAATATATACCCATTTCAATTATTTATTTTTACCAGTGAAACCAATATAACATCTCAACATTCACAAATATGCATTTCTGACATTCAAAAACAAAACAAAAACAAATCAGTGACCAATATAGCCACCTTTCTTTGCAAGGACACTCAAAAGCCTGCCATCCATGGATTCTGTCAGTGTTTTGATGTGTTCACCATCAACATTGCGTGCAGCAGCAACCACAGCCTCCCAGACACTGTTTAGAGAGGTGTACTGTTTTCCCTCCTTGTAAATCTCACATTTGATGATGGACCACAGGTTCTCAATGGGGTTCAGATCAGGTGAACAAGTAGGCCATGTCATTAGATTTTCTTCTTTTATACCCTTTCTTGCCAGCCACGCTGTGGAGTACTTGGACGCGTGTGATGGAGCATTGTCCTGCATGAAAATCATGTTTTTCTTGAAGGATGCAGACTTCTTCCTGTACCACTGCTTGAAGAAGGTGTCTTTCAGAAACTGTCAGTAGGACTGGGAGTTGAGCTTGACTCCATCCTCAACCCGAAAAGGCCCCACAAGCTCATCTTTGATTATACCAGCCCAAACCAGTACTCCACCTCCTCCTTGCTGGCGTCTGAGTCAGACTGGAGCTCTCTGCCCTTTACCAATCCAGCCACGGGCCCATCCATCTGGCCCATCAAGACTCACTCTCATTTCATCAGTCCATAAAACCTTAGAAAAATCAGTCTTGAGATATTTCTTGGCCCAGTCTTGACGTTTCAGCTTGTGTGTCTTGTTCAGTGGTGGTCGTCTTTCAGCCTTTCTTACCTTGGCCATGTCTCTGAGTATTGCACACCTTGTGCTTTTGGGCACTCCAGTGATGTTGCAGCTCTGAAATATGGCCAAACTGGTGGCAAGTGGCATCTTGGCAGCTGCACGCTTGACTTTTCTCAGTTCATGGGCAGTTATTTTGCACCTTGGTTTTTCCACACGCTTCTTGCGACCCTGTTGACTATTTTGAATGAAATGCTTGATTGTTCGATGATCACGCTTCAGAAGCTTTGCAATTTTAAGAGTGTTGCATCCCTCTGCAAGATATCTCACTATTTTTGACTTTTCTGAGCCTGTCAAGTCCTTCTTTGGACCCATTTTGCCAAAGGAAAGGAAGTTGCCTAATAATTATGCACACCTGATATAGGGTGTTAATGTCATTAGACCACACCCCTTCTCATTACAGAGATGCACATCACCTAATATGCTTAATTGGTAGTAGGCTTTCGAGCCTATACAGCTTGGAGTAAGACAACATGCATAAAGAGGATGATGTGGTCAAAATACTGATTTGCCTAATAATTCTGCACTCCCTGTATATTATACATAAAGGGGAAGCTTATTTCTATTGAGGGCCATGCGTGACTTATCTGCCGCAGTAGCGTCCTGATAGACTATATTAAACAGCCTAGGGCTCCATCTCACAAGGGATGCTGTGATAATAGATTTGTGAGGGGGTGAGGGGCATATTTATGTATTCAAGATCTGGACGGGGTATACTGCCACTGCCCACTGTTCCCCTAGCGTAATCTGTGTTTTGGGAGCTACTTATTTAAGATCCCTCAGCTTTCGAAGGCCATCCAGAGAGCTATCTCCAGCAACTATGCAATTTAAGAATTTAAAATGAGAGGTTGTTAGGATTAGACAAATGAAACCACTGGGTAAAACAGTTCATGGATCTGTTGGGAGTTATTTGTGACTGTACCCCGGAGGGTCTAGTGTCTGGTTTCAAGCACCTGTACTTGTTGCGTGATCTGTGTGATATCCTTTTTCAGATCCCCAAACAGGGACCTCATTTCTGAAAGGACCTTGTCAATGTCTTCTTTTGATGAGATAGTGTTAAGGTCTCTTCTTGTTAGGTATTCTTGCTGTTGCAAGTGGTCAGGCATTGTCATGTCTACTGTGCAATTGGCAGGAGATGGGGGCCCAGTGTCTGATAAGTCAGTAGAGGGTAGAGTGGCTTTGAGATAGTTTGTCAGACTTGTTGATTTGTGCCCTTTCTCAGGTTTATTGTTTTTCCTTTGTGACATACTGTTAGTATAGAAAGACAGCAAAAGTCTTTAGGGAAGTTGGGTCTTTATAATCAAGTGTTTATGTGTATAGAAGATCCCTGGGAGGTAGAACTGTAGGTAGTAAGGGATGTGGGATGCACGTTGTAGGCCTTTTCAGTGGGAAGTTCCCAGTACACACCGGTTGAAATGTGAGGCTCATACACCCCAGACCGGGGTTAATAATAGTGAAAGGTGCCTGTCCCCTGTTGTGGTTTGCTGGTGTACACTAAGCAGGGTCCCTCTCTATCTGTTCGCAATTGCTGTCGTTGGAAGCTTATAACAGGAGCAGTGTCTCCCCAGGGATGGTAGCCATGTGGGTAAGTTCAGTGCGGCCTGCAGAAATTCCCCGTTGTAGAAATGCACCTACCCTCAGTTTGCTGCCCACCCTTGATGAGTGCTCAAGTCAGGAGTATTTACTCACCGGGTGTCAGTGCAGCGTGTGCAGTTTTAGTTGCCACTCTCAATGTGCCCTCTCGCTGCCGCCAATCTCCTAAGTGCTCCCTCGACCAGACCGCGCCGGTGTCTGGAGCCGTAAAGATTATCGGGCAAGATGTGTTGCAGCCTATCCACCTTCCTACTTTACAAACAGGCGGGTTGCGCAGATTTCAGTTGTGTGGAGTCGGGCAGGCGGCATACTGGAGGAGAGCAGTATCAGCACGGGTGGCGGTAACAGTCAGTGGCGCAGTGAGCAGCGCTCCTTCTAGGCCTCTAAGAGATGATCAGCCGAAATCCCTCTAAGGTGGTGTCGTTTGTTTTTTTTCTTGGTCATGGCAGTAGCAGGGCAGTGTGCAAAGATCACTCCCGTAGCTTCGGAGCTAAAATTGAGGTGATAGTCCCTATTATAAATACTTTGACGGGGCGTGAGGCATCAGAGCCAAATTTTATTCAGCCCTCACCCTGCGTGGCTAGGCTCCGCCCCAATGCAATATTTTTTTTAACTATTTTTTATCAGACAGTGTTAACAGTCCTTTTAAATACATTTTTATATGTTTTGTTCAACTTTTTTTGTGGAGTGTAACAATTAACCAAAGCTCTGTAGTCACCCTATCCTGTAGTCGTTTTAAATTATATTGCGCTCAATCGAACACATTTACTTTTAACTTGTTATATGAACGCTATTTCTGATGTAAAAGAGCCACAGATGTTAGCATGCCACTCGTAATCTAGCCCTAAATGTTTAACATGCCTTCTTTTGTGTGGCCAATCAGAAGACATAAAATGTGACAGACTCAGCAGCAATAATTATATATATGATTATATATACTGTAGGTATAGATATATACAGATATATATAGGAGTATATATTTAAACTGGTGCATTCCTTAGTACACAGGATGCATTGTAGCCTTCTTGAGAGTACAGGAAAAAGCACAAAAACAGTAAGAGCAAACAATTTTAACACAAATTTTTATTGCATTTTTTGTTTTACTATGTTTAACTAATCATTAGTGGAGTATTTACCATTGTTATTAAGGCCCTTTTACATTGTTTCTGTGAAGACAAGAATCTAGGCTATTAATAGTAGCCCACTGAATGAATCTCATAAAGTTATTATGAGTATCTCTTAGGCTTTTCTCACCTCATCGGCATCGCAGTCCATTGGTCTGTCGATATATTGAAAAAAGGGAGGGACCCACAAAGTGCCAACGAGTAGTGATGCGTCTCTCATAAGAAATAATAGGGATCGCACTTGTCGGAACTTTCAGAGTGCGGGGTGGGTGGTTTGTATTTTCCTACACAGAAGTTTGTAACTAATATGGGAGTTGAGGTCAAGCAGATTAAAGTACCTCCCCCCCGTCCAGTAACCATGCAGCTTCACGTGGTGACGTCACTGGCACTCCCATGAAGTCTGGGAGTGCCACCCACTAGGCCACCAAGAATCCCCAGAATGTAGAAAGGCTGGTCGCTAAAAAGAGTGTTTGATCGGCGATCCCCCTGCATGATGGGAAGGACTCGTCATGTGCTTACAGGTAGCGATGTACCTGAAGAGAACTCATCATGCACATCAAAGGGGTTAAAGAATACTCACACCTGTTTCATGTTGTGTAATTAACTTGGCTATTGTTTGATTTAGACATTAAATCCTTAAAGGGACATGAAACCTAAACTTTTTCTTTCATGGTTCAGAAAGAGCATAGCATTTTAATCAACTTTCTATTTTACTTCTATTATCTATTTTTTTGTTCTATTGGTATCCTTTGTTGAAAAGCATACTTAAGTAGGCTCAAGAGCAGCAATGCACTACTGGGAGCTAGCTTCTGATTGGTAGATGCCCATATATACCTCTTGTCATTGGAAAGCCCAGTGTATTCAGTTAGCTTCCAAAAATGCACTACTGCTCCATCAACAATGAATACCAAAGGAATGAAGCAACTTTTCTAATTGAAGTAAATTGGAAAGTTCTTTAAAATTGTTATGCTCTGTCTGAAACATGAAAGAAAACTTATGTTTCAAATCCCTTAAAGCATTTTTCTTCAGACTACATTTTACCAAGATTTGTTTATTGTCCATTTACATTCAGTATTCCTATTATTGATGTAATTTATAAATGATGGAACCAATGAAGGTTCTCCTTCCTAAAAGTAAATAAGTAAATCTAGAAAATGTTTCTAGATGAAAATATGATCATTGAAGGCATTAAGATCTCCAATCATGTAGGATGCTTCCCACCAATCCTTTTAAAGGAAAGGCATAAGAGGGTCACTGGAATCTTTGATGGTATAAAAGAGAGTAAAAGACCATTGGAAGCAAGTCCAAATGGACAATACTTTTTTCAGGGATTGACTCACCTATGGACTGATAAGTTATATAATTTTGTATATTTTATCACATTATATATACACTATACTTTTGTTGTATTTTGTAATCTGTTGACATTATAGGAGTGATCTAGCACTATATATATTCTGTGTATATTAGCGCCCCCTTGAGTGGTGACAGAGTACTGTCATCAGGTTGGTTACAAGGCATAAGAGGGGACAGTCTTGGTCCCTAAAGCAGTCCCACATTTTTGGAGATAATAAACACCATCAAACAGAAACAAAAAATCTGCCACCTGTATAATAAATCTAGAAAAATCGAATGTTAATTAACATTACCGGGATGAAAAACATTGAACAGTTGTAATTCTTTTTCATGGGGTATAGAACATCACATTATGTTGGACTTTGTTTTGACCAGGGAATGAGTACTGTGAAGAACATCTAGCCTTTCTGAGAGATGCTGTTGAGGAGGATATAGGTCTGCTTGTGTATTTGTACCTCCAAATAGCACAGGAGGAGATATTGTGGCTTGAAAATACATACTAGAGAGGTGTGTATACTCTTTCTACTTGATGCTTATTGACCTCTGGATCTTATTTAATATTGCTGCCTCATAGCTTGAAATATTACCTTATAACAAGTGGGTACAATTTTGTAGATGAGCCTGTTGATCATTATGTACTGAGGATTTTATTTATTTTATTACTCAATGCCTTATGTATTTCTACTGCATTTGTAATTACGCCTATACCTTATTTAGGTTTCTAGGTACACTACAGTATATTGTTGAGTCTTTGTTATTTCACTTACTTGGATACTTTTTCAGTCTTTTGGATTTGCACATCGTTTTCTTATTACCTGCATTTTTATATCCAAATCAGAAGCAACAAATCATAAATGCAATTTTAGAGGTTAACTGAAATGCATAGTTGTTTAATTTGATTTGACTATATTACATTAAAAATGAGTTAAACAGTTTGTTCATTGCACTGCATAAAACACAATTTAATAAAAAAGTTTATTGATTTATGTGTTTCATGCGTTACATTCCAAAGAGAATATGGTGAAGTTATGCAGTTGCTTGACTTAACATTTAGTGTAATCTAAAAGCAGCAAGACAAGCACAGCACTATATTGTGAATATACTTGTGCAATGCCGCCCCCTGCTCGAGCTACCCCAATGGTGAGTGAGTAGGAGTTGTCAATCACCCTGGGGGGAACATACCCGGGGTGATTTAATCTGCCAGCTAATAGCTGGCATACTGATTAGGAAGCTGTGGCTGATGACCTCTGCTTCAGAACTTTCAGAACTCGCTAATGCATACGCAGCTTGATAAATGGGGGCCTTTTACTTCATACTTCAAAGAAGGAAAGTCCAAACTCTTTGTTTTGCGTGCCCGTCGTTAATAGTGGGATAGGCAGGGGGCACATTGTATTACACTGGCATGTCCTAAAGATAACACCTCTAAATAAAATTAGATTTTCTATCACATTTTTTGTTACAAAATACATAGAAAAGAAGTTACTAATAATGAATTAACTATATCTGTATATATTACTCACATTTACAAATTTGGTACAAATAGGCATGCTACATATTACCTAATGAGAAAGAACTACTTTATCAGTAATTAGACTACTGATATCTGTTATCTGCTCAGTGCAGCTGATGACCAGACCCTTAGAAAGACAGATGTGGCGCACAGGATATAGTTTAAACACAAATATAAATCCTCCTGAAATGTAATGAAGCATAAAAAAACATATTGCATTGTGTATTAGTTATTTATTTTTTTCTGCTACAGTTGTAATTTTAATTCCCAAATTGCCCTTTTCGTCCTCCACTCTCAGAGTCACTGGAGAGAAATGTTGCAATGTCTCCATTGTTTTAATCTTACAGCAAAGGAGACTAGAAACACAAATGTCATTGCTCTTTTCAAGGTGTGAATCTCTGGACTGCTGAGCAGCATAAAAGTCCTGTAAAACAGAATTACTCAGTTAAAGGTACAGACAACACCAAAATTGTTATTGTTTAAAAATATACATAATGCCTTTACTACCCATTCCCCAGCTTTGCACAACCAACTGTATTATATAAATATACTTTATACCATTTAAACCTCTAACGTTCTGCCTGTTTCTAAGCCACTACAGACAGCTTCTTATCACATGCTTTTTTATTAGCTTTTCACAACAGGAGACTGCTAATTCACGTGGGCCATATAGATAACATTGTTCTCACGCCCATGGGTTGTGGATGACACTGCACTAATTGGCTAAAATGCAAGTCAATAGATAATAAATAGCCATGTGATCAGGGGGCTGTCCAAAGAGACTTAGATACAAGGTAATCATAGCGGTTAAATGAATATTAAAATAACAATGTTGGCTGTGAAAAACTGGGGAATGGGTAATAAAGGGATTATTTATCTTTTCAAACAATACACATTTTGGAATTGACTGCCCCTTTAAATTAATTTATTTTGCAGCTATTCTAGACCTCAAAGTTACGTGCTATAATCCTAAGCTATGCTTTCATCTTAGGTTTGATAAACTGAGTATGAATAAATTAGGTAATACATTTGTAATGACTATTATTTACAAGCTGTTGATTATTGGTTAATTTTATAGCGAGGCAATAAACAATTATGAATCTCTTTTGGTCAAAAATCACATTATTATTATTATTATTATTATTATTATTATTATTATTATTATTATTATTATTATTAAAGGGACAGTCAAGTCCAAAAAAACTTTCATGATTCAGATAGGGCATGTAATTTAAACAAATTTCCAATTTACTTTTATCACCAATTTTGGTTTGTTCTCTTGGTATTCTTAGTTGAAAGCTAAACCTAGGAGGTTCATATGCTAATTTCTTAGACCTTGAAGGCCGCCTCTAATCTAAATGCATTTTGATAGTTTTTCACCACTAGAGGGCATTAGTTCATGTGTTTCATATAGATAACATTGAGCTCATGCTTGTGAATTTACCATGGAGACAGCTCTGATTAGCTAAAATGCAAGTCTGTCAAAAGAACTGAAATACGGGGGCAGTTTGCTGAGGCTTAGATACAAGGTAATTACAGAGGTAAAACGTGTATAATTATAACTGTGTTGGTTATGCAAAACTGGGGAATTGGTAATTAAGGGATTATCTATCTTTTAAAACAACAAAAATTCTGGTGTTGAATGTCCCTTTAATATTGTTCCATTTCACTGTCTTATCTTTCATATCACTAGTAGTTGACATTTTCCCTGGATCAAGCCCTTGCTCTTGTGTGCTTATTTTTTAATCTCTCTCTCTCTCTCTCTCTCTCTCTCTCTCTCTCTTTCTTTCCCCCCCTTTCTCTCTCTCTTTCTCTCCTTCTCTTTCTCTCCCTCCCCCCCCCTCTCTCTCTCTCTCTCACTCTCTTTCTTTCTCTCTTTCTTTCTCTCTATCTCTCCCTATCCCCCCTCTCTCTCTCTGTCCCTCACAAAGTTTGCAAAACGCTTTTCATAATTTATTCTGCCTGCTTTTTCTGTAATTTTAGTCAGTTTTGCCCCCTTCCAACGAGTCTGGAGTGCATTCTATGGAATTCAGAAGCCTGACTTTCCTCATGCTGCTCAGTTATTTGTTAAATGCACAGGAGCTAAGAGGAGGAGATAAGAATGCAACAGGCTGTGTTCATGGGGGTCGATTCATCAAGTTCCTAATGGAGCTTGATGCAGCTGTTTCCGCACGAGCCTTCAGGCTCACCGGAAGCAGGAGTTAAAGTGAATGTCAATAGTTATGTGAAAGTGCCCGGTTTTTTAAAATACTATTAAAAACAGGGACACTTTCATTCATGAAAATTGCCAATGATTCCCCCATGAATCCCCCATGAATGGAGGATGCCGGAATCGTCATTGCTGACGTATGAAGAGGCTTGCAACAGGCTGGTGAAGCGCTGGAGTGGCTTCAAGAAGAAAAGGTATTTTAACAAAACGGGTGAAATGTAAATTTTCATGAAAGAAAGTGCCCCTGTTTTTAATAGTTTATTCAAAAACCGGGCACTTTCACAAGACAATTTACATTCACTTTAACTCCTGTTTCCGGTGAGCCTGAAGGCTCGTGCGGAATCAGCTGCATCAAGCTCCATTAGGAGCTTGATGAATCATAGAAACATAGAAACATAGATATTGACGGCAGATAAGAGCCATAGGCCCAGCAAGTCTGCCCGACCTTACCTAACAGTATAAACTTATCTAGTTCGTAGGATAGCCCTATGCTTGTCCCATGCATTTTTAAAGTCCCCCACAGTGTTTGTTGCTACTACCTCTTGAGGAAGTTTATTCCATAAATCAATCACTCTTTCTGTAAAGAAGTGCTTCCTCAAATTACTTCTGAAGCTACTACCCTTTAGCTTGAGCTCATGGCCCCTTGTTCTTGAATTTTCCATTTTATGTAAAATACCCACAGCCTCAGTTTTACTAAACCCTTTAATGTACTTGAAAGTTGCCCCCATGAACACAGCCTGTTGCATTCTTATCTCCTCCTCTTAGCTCCTGTGCATTTAACAATAACTCAGCATCATGAGGAAAGTCAGGCTTCTGAATTCCATAGAATGCACTCCAGACTCATTCTGTTTCATTCTTGAAAGTTTACCTTCAATTTAAGAAGCAGCGGTCTTAAGACCGCTGCTACTTAACTCGTCCACCTGCTCTGAGGCAGCGGACAGCAATCTGCCTGATCACATATGATCGGGTTGATTGACACCACCTGCTAGCGGCAAATCTGCAGGGGGCGGCATTGCACAAGCAGTTCACCAGAACTGCTTGTGCAATGATAAATGCTGACAGCGTATGCTGTCGGCATTTATCGATGTGCGGCAGACATGATCTCTACAGCGGATCATGTCCACCCACACTTTCATAAATCGGCCCCATGGAATGGAAAATAATGCTATTGCTTCTTTCAAAAATTTACGGCTAGGTTACGAGTCTTGCGTTAGCCTTAAAAAGCAGCGTTGAGAGGTCCCAACACTGCTTTTTAACGCCCGCTGGTATTACGAGTCTTGAAATGACAGGCTCACCACTCACTTTTTTGGCCAGACTCAAAAATACCGCAAATCCACTTACGTCAATTGCGTATCCTATATTTTCAATGGGACTTGCATAACACCGGTATTACGAGTCTTCCAAAAAGTGAGAGGTACAGCATGTAAAAGTCAGTAGTTAAGAGTTTTATGGGCTAACGCCGTAGCATAAAGCTCTTAACTAAAGTTCTAAAAAGTACACTAACACCCATAAACTACCTATTAACCCCTAAACCGAGGCCCTAAACACTAAATAAAATTTTTAACCCCTAATCTGCCGAACTGGACTTCGCAGCCACTATAAAAAAATATATTAACCCCTAAACCGCCGCGCTCCGGCATCGCAAACACAAGTTAAATATTATTAACCCCTAATCTGCCATCCCTAACATCGCCAACACCTACCTACATTTATTAACCCCTAATCTGCCGCCCCCAATGTCGCCGCAACTATATTAAATGTATTAACCCCTAAATCTAAGTCTAACCCTAACCCTAACCCCCCTAACTTAAATATAATTTAAAATAATCTAAATAAAATAACTACAATTAACTAAATTATTCCTATTTAAAACTAAATACTTACCTATAAAATAAACCCTATGGCCTAGATTTGGAGTTTGGCGGTAGCTGTGAAAACCAGCGTTAGAGGCTCCTAACGCTGGTTTTAGGCTACCGCCGGTATTTGGAGTCATTGAAAAAAGGGTCTAACGCTCACTTTTCAGCCGCGACTTTTCCATACCGCAGATCCCCTTACGTCAATTGCGTATCCTATCTTTTCAATGGGATCTTTCTAACTCCGGTATTTAGAGTTGTGTCTGAAATGAGCGTTAGAATTCTAACGACAAAACTCCAGCCGCAGAAAAAGTCAGTAGTTAAGAGCTTTCTGGGCTAACGCCGGTTCATAAAGCTCTTAACTACTGTGCTCTAAAGTATACTAACACCCATAAACTACCTATGTACCCCTAAACCGAGCCCCCCCCCCCACATTGCCTCCACTCGATTAAATTTTTTAACCCCTAATCTACCGACCGCCACCTACGTTATACTTATGTACCCCTAATCTGCTGCCCCTAACACCGCCGACCCCTATATTATATTTATTAACCCCTAACCTGCCCCCCACAACGTTGCAGCCAGCTACCTACAATAATTAAGCCCTAATCTGCCGACCGCAAAGAGCCGCCACCTACGTTATCCTTATGTACCCCTAATCTGCTGCCCCTAACACCGCCGACCTCTATATTATATTTATTAACCCCTAATCTGCCCCCCTCAACGTCACCTCCACCTGCCTACACTTATTAACCCCTAATCTGCCGAGCGGACCGCACCGCTACTATAATAAAGTTATTAACCCCGAATCCGCCTCACTAACCCTATAATAAATAGTATTAACCCCTAATCTGCCCTCCCTAACATCGCCGACACCTAACTTCAATTATTAACCCCTAATCTGCCGACTGGAGCTCACCGCTATTGTAATAAATGTATTAACCCCTAAAGCTAAGTCTAACCCTAACACTAACACCCCCCTAAATTAAATATAATTTTAATCTAACTAAATTAATTAACTCTTATTAAATAAATTATTCCTATTTAAAGCTAAATACTTACCTGTAAAATAAATCCTAATATAGCTACAATATAAATTATATTTATATTATAGCTATTTTAGGATTAATATTTATTTTACAGGTAACTTTGTATTTATTTTAACCAGGTACAATAGCTATTAAATACTTAAAAACTATTTAATAGCTAAAATAGTTAAAATAATTACAAATTTACCTGTAAAATAAATCCTAACCTAAGTTACAATTAAACCTAACACTACACTATCAATAAATAAATTAAATAAAATACCTATAATTATCTACAATTAAACCTAACACTACACTATCAATAAATAAATTAAATACAATTCCGACAAATAAATACAATGAAATAAACTAACTAAAGTACAAAAAATAAAAAAGAACTAAGTTACAAAAAATATTTTTTTTTTACAAACATTAGAAATATATTACAACAATTTTAAACTAATTACACCTACTCTAAGCCCCCTAATAAAATAACAAAGCCCCCCAAAATAAAAAAATGCCCTACCCTATTCTAAATTACTAAAGTTCAAAGCTCTTTTACCTTACCAGCCCTGAACAGGGCCCTTTGCGGGGCATGCCCCAAGAAGTTCAGCTCTTTTGCCTGTAAAAAAAAAACATACAATACCCCCCCCCCCAAACATTACAACCCACCACCCACATACCCCTAATCTAACCCAAACCCCCCTTAAATAAACATAACACTAAGCCCCTGAAGATCTCCCTACCTTGAGTCGTCTTCACCCAGCCGAGCCAAATTCTTCATCCAAGCGGAGCAAGAAGAGGTCCTCCATCCGGTAGAAGTCTTCATCCAAGCGGGGCAGAAGAGGTCTTCCATCCGATTGAAGTGTTCATCCAAGCGGCATCTTCTATTGTCATCCATCCGGAGCGGAGCGGCAGCATTCTGAAGACCTCCGACGCGGAACATCCATCCTGGATGTTCGACTGAACGACGAATGACGATTCCTTTAAATGACGTCATCCAAGATGGCGGCCCTCGAATTCTGATTGGCTGATAGGATTCTATCAGCCAATCGGAATTAAGGTAGGAATATTCTGATCGGAACAGCCAATAGAATGCAAGCTCAATCTGATTGGCTGATTGGATCAGCCAATCGGATTGAACTTGATTCTGATTGGCTGATTCCATCAGCCAATCAGAATATTCCTACCTTAATTCCGATTGGCTGATAGAATCCTATCAGCCAATCGGAATTCGAGGGACACCATCTTGGATGACGTCATTTAAAGGAACCGTCATTCGTCGTTCAGTCGTCGGCCAGGATGGATGTTCCGCGTCGGAGGTCTTCAGGATGCTGCAGCTCCGCTCCGGATGGATGACAATATAAGATGACACTTGGATGAACACTTCAATCGGATGAAAGACCTCTTCTGCCCCGCTTGGATGAAGACTTCTACCGGATGGAGGACCTCTTCTTGCTCCGCTTGGATGAAGAATTTGGTTCGGCTGGGTGAAGACGACTCAAGGTAGGGAGATCTTCAGGGGCTTAGTGTTTATTTAAGGGGGGTTTGGGTTAGATTAGGGGTATGTGGGTGGTGGGTTGTAATGTTGGGCGGGGGGTATTGTATGTTTTTTTTACAGGCAAAAGAGCTGAACTTCTTGGGGAATGCCCCGCAAAGGGCCCTGTTCAGGGCTGGTAAGGTAAAAGAGCTTTGAACTTTAGTAATTTAGAATAGGGTAGGGCATTTTTTTATTTTGGGGGGATTTGTTATTTTATTAGGGGGCTTAGAGTAGGTGTAATTAGTTTAAAATTGTTGTAATATATTTCTAATGTTTGTAAATATTTTTTTATTTTTTGTAACTTAGTTCTTTTTTATTTTTTGTACTTTAGTTAGTTTATTTCATTGTATTTATTTGTAGGAATTGTATTTTATTTAATTATTGATAGTGTAGTGTTAGGTTTAATTGTAGAAAATTATAGGTATTTTATTTAATTTATTTATTGATAGTGTAGTGTTAGGTTTAATTGTAACTTAGGTTAGGATTTATTTTACAGGTAAATTTGTAATTATTTTAACTATTTTAGCTATTAAATAGTTTTTAACTATTTAATAGCTATTGTACCTGGTTAAAATAAATACAAAGTTACCTGTAAAATAAATATTAATCTTAAAATAGCTATAATATAAATATAATTTATATTGTAGCTATATTACGATTTATTTTACAGGTAAGTATTTAGCTTTAAATAGGAATAATTTATTTAATAAGAGTTAATTAATTTCGTTAGATTAAAATTATATTTAATTTAGGGGGATGTTAGTGTTAGGGTTAGACTTAGCTTTAGGGGTTAATACATTTATTACAATAGCGGTGAGCTCCAGTCGGCAGATTAGGGGTTAATAATTGAAGTTAGGTGTCGGCAATGTTAGGGAGGGCAGATTAGGGGTTAATTCTATTTATTATAGGGTTAGTGAGGCGGATTAGTGGTTAATAACTTTATAATAATAGCGGTGTGGTCCGGTCGGCAGATTAGGGGTTAATAAGTGTAGGCAGGTGGGGGCGACATTGTGGGGGGCAGATTAGGGGTTAATAAATATAATATAGGGGTCGGCGGTGTTAGGGGCAGCAGATTAGGGGTACATAGGGATAATGTAAGTAGCGGCGGTTTATGGAGCGGCAGATTAGGGGTTAAAAAAAATATGCAGGGGTCAGCGATAGCGGGGGCGGCAGAATAGGGGTTAATAAGTGTAAGGTTAGGGGCGTTTAGACTCGGGGTACATGTTAGAGTGTTAGGTGCAGACGTAGGAAGTGTTTCCCCATAGCAAACAATGGGGCTGCGTTAGGAGCTGAACGCGGCTTTTTTGCAGGTGTTAGGTTTTTTTTCAGCTCAAACAGCCCCATTGTTTCCTATGGGGGAATCGTGCACGAGCACGTTTTTGAGGCTGGCCGCGTCCGTAAGCAACTCTGGTATCAAGAGTTGAAGCTGCGTTAAATATGCTCTACGCTCCTTTTTTGGAGCCTAACGCAGCCATTCTGTAGACTCTCAATACCAGAGTTATTTTAAAGGTGCGGCCAGAAAAAAGCCAGCGTTAGATACGCGGGTCGTTACCGACAAAACTCTAAATCTAGCCGTATGATAGCTACAATATAACTAATAGTTACATTGTAGCTAGCTTAGGATTTATTTTTATTTTACAGGCAACTTTGTATTTATTTTAACTAGGTAGAATAGTTATTAAATCGTTAATAACTATTTAATAGCTACCTAGTTAAAATAAAGTCAAATTTACCTGTAAAATAAAACCTAACCTAAGTTACAATTACATTTAACACTACACTATAATTAAATAAATTCCCTAAACTAAATACAATTAAATACAATTAAATACAATTATCTAAAGTACGAAAAAAACCACACTAAATTACAGAAAATAATTACAAGTTTTTTAAACTAATTACACCTAATCTAATCCCCCTAATAAAATAAAAAAGCCCCCCAAAATAATAAAAAGCCCTACCCTATACTAAATTTCAAATTAAAACATTAAAACCCACCACCCACACACCCAACCCTACTCTAAAACCAACCCAATACCCCCTTAATAAAACCTTACACTAACCCCATGAAGATCACCTCACCTTGAGAAGTCTTCACCCAACTGGGCCAACGTCCTCAACGAAACCGGGCGAAGTGGTCCTCCAGATGTGCAGACGTCTTCATCCAAGGTGGGAAGAAGAGGTCCTCCAGACGGACAGAAGTCTTCATCCAGGCGGCATCTTGTATCTTCATCCATCCGGCACGGAGCAGCTCCATCTTCAAGAAATCCTACCTGGAGCATCCTCTTCAAACGACGTCCAACTGAAGAATGACTTTATCCAAGATGGCGTCCCTTCAATTCCAATTGGCTGATAGAATTCTATCAGCCAATCGGAATTAAGGTAGAAAAAATCCTATTGGCTGATGCAATCAGCCAATAGGATTAAAGTTCAATCCTATTGGCTGATCCAATCAGCCAATAGGATTGAGCTGGCATTCTATTGGCTGATTGGATCAGCCAATAGAATACGAGCTCAATCCTATTGGCTGATTGCATCAGCCAATAGGATTTTTTCTACCTTAATTCCGATTGGCTGATAGAATTCTATCAGCCAATTGGAATTGAAGGGACGCCATCTTGGATGACGTCATTTAAAGGAACCTCCATTCTTCAGTTGGACGTCGTTTGAAGAGGATGCTCCGTGTCGAATGTGTTGAAGATGGAGCCGCTCCGCACCGGATGGATGAAGATAGAGGATGCCCCCTGGATGAAGACTTCTGCCCGTCTGGAGGACCACTTCATCCAGCTTTGTTGAGGACTTCAGCCCGGTTGGGAGAAGACTTCTCAAGGCAGGGTGATCTTCAAGGGGTTAGTGTTAGGTTTTATTAAGGGAGTATTGGGTGGGTTTTAGAGTAGGGTTGGGTGTGTGGGTGGTGGGTTTTATTGTTGGGGGGTAATGTATTTTTTTTTACAGGTAAAAGAGCTGATTACTTTGGGGAAATGCCCCGCAAAAGGCCCTTTTAAGGGCTATTTGTAATTTAGTATAGGGTAGGGCTTTTTATTATGTTGGGGGGCTTTTTAATTTTATTAGGGGGATTAGATTAGGTGTAATTAGTTTTAAAAACTTGTAATTATTTTATTATTTTCTGTAATTTAGTGGGGGGGGGGGTTTCCCGTACTTTAGATAATTGTATTTAATTGTAGTTAATGTAGGGAATTAATTTAATTATAGTGTAGTGTTAGGTGTAATTGTAACTTAGGTTAGGTTTTATTTTACAGGTATATTTGTATTTATTTTAGCTAGGTAGCTATTAAATAGTTAATAACTATTTAATAACTATTCTACCTAGTTAAAATAAATACAATACAAAGTTGCCTGTAAAATAAAAATAAACCCTAAGCTAGATACAATGTAACTATTAGTTATATTGTAGCTAGCATAGGGTTTATTTTATAAGTAAGTATTTAGTTTTAAATAGGAATCATTTAGGTAATTGTAGTTATTTTATTTAGATTATTTTAAATTATATGTAAGTTAGGGGGGTTAGGGTTAGGGTTAGACTTAGGTTTAGGGGTTAAGAACTTTAATATAGTGGCGGCAATGTTGTGGGCGGCAGATTAGGGGTTAATAAGTGTAGGTAGGTTGCGGCAACATTGGGGAAGGCAGATTAGGGGTTAATAAATATAATGTAAGGTTCGGCGATGTTGGGGGCGGCAGATTACATATAATGTAGGTGGCGGCGGTGTCCGGAGCGGCAGATTAGGGGTTAATAGTATAATGTAGGTGTCGGTGATGTCGGGGGCGGCAGATTAGGGGTTAATAAGTGTAAGATTAGGGGTGTTTAGACTCGGGGTTCATGTTAGGGTGTTAGGTGTAGACATAAAAAGTATTTTCCCATAGGAATCAATGAGGCTGCGTTAGGAGCTGAACGCTGCTTTTTTGCAGGTGTTAGGTTTTTTTCAGCTGGCTCTCCCCCATTGATTCCTATGGGGAAATCGTGCACAAGCACGTTTAGCCAGCTCACCACTAACGTAAGCAGCGCTGGTATTGAGGTGAGATGTGGAGCAAAATTTTGCTCTCCGCTCACTTTTCTGCGGCTAACGCCGGCTTTATAAAAGCCCATAATACCAGCGTTGTCTGTAGGTGAGCGGTGAGCATAAACTGCTCGTTAGCACCGCATAGCCTTACCGACAAAACTCGTAATCTAGCCGATAGATTTTAAATGTTTGTAAAAATATTTTATGTACATAGATATTTTGTGATAGAGTTATTCATTCCTGATGCATATGCAAAAACTGTCCTTTTAACCCTTTAAGTACACAGCTTTCAGTTTGCTCAATTGTTTTATGACGGAAAAATTCCGTCATATGTCCTTAAGAGGCTATTAGTTCCATTAATATTTTTCATTATGTTACCACTTTGCTTATGTGGAATATATTAAACTCCATAACTTTGTATTAGACATCTGTTATGACATTACTTGAAAACTGGATACAAATCCCAAGTTAGGCATCACTGACTCTCGATTATGTAATATTGGGGTTGATCCAAATCCTGTAGAAAAACGTATTTAATAATTTTCAACAGAAAGTCTATGGTCATTTATGTAGATAAATTATTTGATAAACTTTTCTAAAGGATTGTGGTCAAGTCCATTTTTGCTTATTGCTTCATTAGAGCTACAGAATTTCAGATTTAGAGGTTAATATAAACTTTTCTTCCTAGAATTACTACTGACATTAAACATATTTCCATTCCTGTTTACAGTTCTTGACATAAGGGATTAAATATGTTAAGCTCTGAATGATATATCAACCTTAAATAGACATCCAAAACACTACCGTCCTTTACTACCCTTCTCGTTACTAAAATAACTCAGTCACAAACTGGAGAAAGAATGGTAGGTTGCATTTATTAAACATAAGATCATAACGGCTGTATTTCGTTAAATAAATTGGTGACGGCATAAGAGTTTAAAACATTAATCCCTACTGAATGGTTAGCAGCCTAAGTGCACAGAAACAGGGGGAGCTGACTACCACGCCCCACGGGCAAAGTTGTTGTAAATTAGAATTTATTTGGGTGCCCATCACATCAGGAGGTTCCATAACGTCTCCCACTCTGTCTGTACCTGGGCAATAACCAATCACCAGTTAGGGCACATATAATGAGAACACTCTACCCCTTTAGGGCCCTGAGCCAACTAGATGAGGACTGGAGCATGTTGCATAACTATAGACCAGGACTTATTTAAGACTGTCATGGCAAGCCCTGTCCCTACCACAGACACAAAAGTAACTTCATGGGAGCTGCTGAATTATTTCCACCACCTTCCAGGGAGGGAAGTAGGGAAGGGAAACTTCTTAAATCCTCTGGAAGTAGAAAGAGGGCTTGACCCTAGAATGCACCATCAATATAAGGTGAGTTTAAAACCCTTCCCATAACTCGCAACATTGTTGCACTTACTTTCCCCATGTCAGAAGCCAAAACCTTAACCCTTAAGTACACTCCTGGTTAATTCACCTTACACTACATTCTATTATTTTGCTTTGCTATTTTCATTATTTAGTAGGGGCATCAATCTATAGATGAAGATGAGAGTAGATGTTAAGTGATCTTTAGCTGCATACATACTGTCTCAGAGTGTTTTCATAGTAACACACGTATACACATGTTGTCAGAAAGTTATGAACATGCTAGGTTTACATTGATCTGCTGTTCTGGACTCACATTTAAACAAGAGTAATCACTTTATATTTGGCAATATGGACTGGATACTGTCATCAGGATGGATTTTTTTTCATAACACCAGCAAACTTTAGATTGGGAAGAGTCAAGAGGGAACATATATACAATGATTTATTTGTGCTGATATATGGTTTGTCACTAGATCCAGAAAGTCCCAAATCCTACAATATTATATTGATGTAAGTCAGGATACTAGTATTGGTTTTCTAAAAATAATTTTCTGTAAAGAGTAAGAAAATGCCTTTTGAAATTCAAATATTATCTGGTTAGATCGATAATTTTCCTTCCTGGGTGAACTTTGTGCTTATTAATAGTGATGTTTCATTTGCTGTCAGGGCTGATTAGCCTTCTAGTCAAAGTGCTGCTTTAGAAACTTCCAATCAAGAACTTGAAAAAGGCTATTTCTTTCATGTAATTAGCAAGAGTCCATGAGCTAGTGACGTATGGGATATACATTCCTACCAGGAGGGGCAAAGTTTCCCAAACCTCAAAATGCCTACAAATACACCTCTCACCACACCCACAAATCAGTTTTACAAACTTTGCCTCCTATGGAGGTGGTGTAGTAAGTTTGTTCTAGATTCTACGTTGATATGCGCTCCACAGTAGGTTGGAGCCCGGTTTTCCTCTCAGCGTGCAGTGAATGTCAGAGGGATGTGAGGAGAGTATTGCCTGTTTGAATTCAATGATCTCCTTCTACGGGGTCTATTTCATAGGTTCTCTGTTATCGGTCGTAGAGATTCATCTCTTACCTCCCTTTTCAGATCGACGATATACTCTTATATATATACCATTACCTCTGCTGATTTTCGTTTCAGTACTGGTTTGGCTTTCTACAAACATGTAGATGAGTGTCCTGGGGTAAGTAAGTCTTATTTTCTGTGACACTCTAAGCTATGGTTGGGCACTTTTTTAATAAAGTTCTAAATATATGTATTCAAACATTTATTTGCCTTGACTCAGGATGTTCAACATTCCTTATTTTCAGACAGTCAGTTTCATATTTGGGATAATGCACTTGAATCAATTATTTTTCTTACCTTAAAAATGTGACTTTTTTCCCTGTGGGCTGTTAGGCTCGCGGGGGCTGAAAATGCTTCATTTTATTGCGTCATTCTTGGCGCAGACTTTTTTGGCGCAAAAAATCTTTTCTGTTTCCGGCGTCATACGTGTCGCCGGAAGTTGCGTCATTTTTGACGTTCTTTTGCGCCAAAAATGTTGGCGTTCCGGACGTGGCGTCATTTTTGGCGCCAAAAGCATTTAGGCGCCAAATAATGTGGGCGTCTTATTTGGCGCTAAAAAAAATATGGGCGTCGCTTTTGTCTCCACATTATTTAAGTCTCATTTTTCTTTGCTTCTGGTTGCTAGAAGCTTGTTCCTTGGCATTTTTTCCCATTCCTGAAACTGTCATTTAAGGAATTTGATCAATTTTGCTTTATATGTTGTTTTTTCTCTTACATATTGCAAGATGTCTCACGTTGCATCTGAGTCAGAAGATACTTCAGGAAAATCGCTGTCTGGTGCTGGAACTACCAAAGCTAAGTGTATCTGCTGTAAAATTTTGGTAGCTGTTCCTCCAGCTGTTGTTTGTATTAATTGTCATGACAAACTTGTTAATGCAGATAATATTTCCTTTAGTAATTTACCATTACCTGTTGCAGTTCCATCAACATCTAATGTTCAGAATGTTCCTGATAACATAAGAGATTTTGTTTCTGAATCCATCAAGAAGGCTATGTCTGTTTTTCCTCCTTCTAGTAAACATAAAAAATCTTTAAAAACTTCTCTTTATACAGATGAATTTTTAAATGAACATCATCATTCTGATTCTAATGACTCTTCTGGTTCAGAGGATTCTGTCTCAGAGGTTGATGCTGATAAATCTTCATATTTATTTAAAATGGAATTTATTCGTTCTTTACTTAAAGAAGTACTAATTGCTTTAGAAATTGAGGATTCTGGTCCTCTTGATACTAAATCTAAACGTTTAGATAAGGTCTTTAAATCTCCTGTGGTTATTCCAGAAGTTTTTCCTGTTCCTGGTGCTATTTCTGAAGTAATTTCCAGAGAATGGAATAATTTGGATAATTCATTTACTCCTTCTAAACGTTTTAAGCAATTATATCCTGTGCCGTCTGACAGATTAGAATTTTGGGACAAAATCCCTAAAGTTGATGGGGCTATTTCTACCCTTGCTAAACGTACTACTATTCCTACGTCAGATGGTACTTCGTTTAAGGATCCTTTAGATAGGAAAATTGAATCCTTTCTAAGAAAAGCTTATCTGTGTTCAGGTAATCTTCTTAGACCTGCTATATCATTGGCTGATGTTGCTGCAGCTTCAACTTTTTGGTTGGAAACTTTAGCGCAACAAGTAACAGATCATGATTCTCATAATATTATTATTCTTCTTCAACATGCTAATAATTTTATCTGTGATGCCATTTTTGATATTATCAGAGTTGATGTCTCTAGCTATTTTAGCTAGAAGAGCTTTATGGCTTAAAACTTGGAATGCTGATATGTCTTCTAAATCGACTCTACTTTCCATTTCTTTCCAGGGTAACAAATTATTTGGTTCTCAGTTGGATTCTATTATCTCAACTGTTACTGGTGGGAAAGGAACTTTTTTACCTCAGGATAAAAAATCTAAGGGTAAAAACAGGGCTAATAATCGTTTTCGTTCCTTTCGTTTCAACAAAGAACAAAAACCTGATCCTTCATCCTCAGGAGCAGTTTCAGTTTGGAAACCATCTCCAGTCTGGAATAAATCCAAGCCTTCTAGAAAAGCAAAGCCAGCTTCTAAGTCCACATGAAGGTGCGGCCCTGTCAGGTTTATGCCTGTCTTACTGCCCCTTTAACTAATTTCCAGTATCTCCATAAATACCAGCTTTCCACTTACTTCCTTGCTTGGTATTGTTCGTTTGCAACTAGCTAAGCTGCATCCTGATTAGCTCTCCAGCACCAGAGTATCACGCCTGTATCGCCCAGTCTACCTGTCTGATCTCTACACAGCGCAACCGGATCTGCCGCCTCTGTGACGTCACACGCCAAGCAGAGCGCTTGTCAGCTCTCCTCTCACAGCACAACTGCTGCATCCGAGCTGCCTGTAAACACTGTTCTACCGAACACTTTTGCCTCAGATTACCAGGTACTAACCATATGTGTTACTTGTTTATTCATGTATTATTTGGCCAATCTTATTTTTTCTACTTTGCGCATAAAATCAGCTTAACACTGTGTTACTATTTTCTCTCTGACTTCTAGCTCACAGTCAGGTTGCTGTTTCAATGTCTCCCCGCTAATGCTTAAACAGCCTTACCTACCTGTGAGCCATTACTCATATATCAACTGCAAACTGTGCCTGTTGAGCTATTACACATTGCTCTGGGGTAATGCCTATGTAACTGCTCTCTGTACACAATTCGCTACAATTACTTATTATACTACTAACTCAGTGGCTGTGGTCCAATCCATACTCTGTTTTATTGCAGGCATACTTGTGAGCCTGACAGGCCCTCATTCCAGCTCAGCTGGTAGGGGGCAGGTTACGTTTTTTCAAAGAAATTTGGATCAATTCTGTTCACAATCTTTGGATTCAGAACATTGTTTCAGAAGGGTACAGAATTGGTTTCAAGATAAGACCTCCTGCAAAGAGATTTTTTCTTTCCCGTGTCCCAGTAAATCCAGTGAAAGCTCAAGCATTTCTGAAATGTGTTTCAGATCTAGAGTTGGCTGGAGTAATTATGCCAGTTCCAGTTCTGGAACAGGGGCTGGGGTTTTATTCGAATCTCTTCATTGTACCAAAGAAGGAGAATTCCTTCAGACCAGTTCTGGATCTAAAAATATTGAATCGTTATGTAAGGATACCAACGTTCAAAATGGTAACTGTAAGGACTATCTTGCCTTTTGTTCAGCAAGGGCATTATATGTCCACAATAGATTTACAGGATGCATATCTGCATATTCCGATTCATCCAGATCATTATCAGTTCCTGAGATTCTCTTTTCTGGACAAGCATTACCAGTTTGTGGCTCTGCCGTTTGGCCTAGCTACAGCTCCAAGAATTTTTACAAAGGTTCTCGGTGCCCTTCTGTCTGTAATCAGAGAACAGGGTATTGTGGTATTTCCTTATTTGGACTATATCTTGGTACTTGCTCAGTCTTTTCATTTAGCAGAATCTCATACGAATCGACTTGTGTTGTTTCTTCAAGATCATGGTTGGAGGATCAATTCACTAAAAAGTTCATTGATTCCTCAGACAAGGGTAACCTTTCTGGGTTTCCAGAGAGATTCAGTGTCCATGACTCTGTCTTTGACAGACAAGAGACGTCTAAAATTGATTTCAGCTTGTCGAAACCTTCAGTCACAATCATTCCCTTCGGTAGCCTTATGCATGGAAATTCTAGGTCTTATGACTGCTGCATCGGACGCGATCCCCTTTGCTCGTTTTCACATGCGACCTCTTCAACTCTGTATGCTGAATCAATGGTGCAGGGATTACACAAAGATATCTCAATTAATATCTTTAAAACCGATTGTACGACACTCTCTAACGTGGTGGACAGATCACCATCGTTTAATTCAGGGGGCTTCTTTTGTTCTTCCGACCTGGACTGTAATTTCAACAGATGCAAGTCTTACAGGTTGGGGAGCTGTGTGGGTATCTCTGACGGCACAAGGAGTTTGGGAATCTCAGGAGGTGAGATTACCGATCAATATTTTGGAACTCCGTGCAATTTTCAGAGCTCTTCAGTCTTGGCCTCTTCTGAAGAGAGAATCGTTCATTTGTTTTCAGACAGACAATGTCACAACTGTGGCATACATCAATCATCAAGGAGGGACTCACAGTCCTCTGGCTATGAAAGAAGTATCTCGAATTCTGGTTTGGGCGGAATCCAGCTCCTGTCTAATCTCTGCGGTTCATATCCCAGGTATAGACAATTGGGAAGCGGATTATCTCAGTCGCCAAACGTTGCATCCGGGCGAATGGTCTCTTCACCCAGAGGTATTTCTTCAGATTGTTCAAATGTGGGAGCTTCCAGAAATAGATCTGATGGCATCTCATCTAAACAAGAAACTTCCCAGGTATCTGTCCAGATCCCGGGATCCTCAGGCGGAAGCAGTGGATGCATTATCACTTCCTTGGAAGTATCATCCTGCCTATATCTTTCCGCCTCTAGTTCTTCTTCCAAGAGTAATCTCCAAGATTCTGAAGGAATGCTCGTTTGTTCTGCTGGTAGCTCCAGCATGGCCTCACAGGTTTTGGTATGTGGATCTTGTCCGGATGGCCTCTTGCCATCCGTGGACTCTTCCGCTAAGACCAGACCTTCTGTCGCAAGGTCCTTTTTTCCATCAGGATCTCAAATCCTTAAATTTAAAGGTATGGAGATTGAACGCTTGATTCTTGGTCAAAGAGGTTTCTCTGACTCTGTGATTAATACTATGTTACAGGCTCGTAAATCTGTATCTAGAGAGATATATTATAGAGTCTGGAAGACTTATATTTCTTGGTGTCTTTCTCATCATTTTTCTTGGCATTCTTTTAGAATTCCGAGAATTTTACAGTTTCTTCAGGATGGTTTAGATAAAGGTTTATCCGCAAGTTCTTTGAAAGGACAAATCTCTGCTCTTTCTGTTCTTTTTCACAGAAAGATTGCTAATCTTCCTGATATTCATTGTTTTGTACAAGCTTTGGTTCGTATAAAACCTGTCATTAAGTCAATTTCTCCTCCTTGGAGTTTGAATTTGGTTCTGGGGGCTCTTCAAGCTCCTCCTTTTGAACCCATGCATTCATTGGACATTAAATTACTTTCTTGGAAAGTTTTGTTCCTTTTGGCGATCTCTTCTGCCAGAAGAGTCTCTGAATTATCTGCTCTTTCTTGTGAGTCTCCTTTTCTGATTTTTCATCAGGATAAGGCGGTGTTGCGAACTTCTTTTGAATTTTTACCTAAGGTTGTGAATTCCAACAACATTAGTAGAGAAATTGTGGTTCCCTCATTATGTCCTAATCCTAAGAATTCTAAGGAGAAATCGTTGCATTCTTTGGATGTTGTTAGAGCTTTGAAATATTATGTTGAAGCTACTAAGTCTTTCCGAAAGACTTCTAGTCTATTTGTTATCTTTTCCGGTTCTAGAAAAGGCCAGAAAGCTTCTGCCATTTCTTTGGCATCTTGGTTGAAATCTTTAATTCATCATGCCTATGTCGAGTCGGGTAAAACTCTGCCTCAAAGGATTACAGCTCATTCTACTAGGTCAGTTTCTACTTCCTGGGCGTTTAGGAATGAAGCTTCGGTTGATCAGATTTGCAAAGCAGCAACTTGGTCCTCTTTGCATACTTTTACTAAATTCTACCATTTTGATGTTTTTTCTTCTTCTGAAGCAGTTTTTGGTAGAAAAGTACTTCAGGCAGCGGTTTCAGTTTGAATCTTCTGTTTATGTTTTTCATTAAACTTTATTTTGGGTGTGGATTATTTTCAGCAGGAATTGGCTGTCTTTATTTTATCCCTCCCTCTCTAGTGACTCTTGCGTGGAAAGATCCACATCTTGGGTAGTCATTATTCCATACGTCACTAGCTCATGGACTCTTGCTAATTACATGAAAGAAAACATAATTTATGTAAGAACTTACCTGATAAATTATTTTCTTTCATATTAGCAAGAATCCATGAGGCCTGCCCTTTTTTGTGGTGGTTATGATTTTTTTGTATAAAGCACAATTATTCCAATTCCTTATTTTATATGCTTTCGCACTTTTTTCTTATCACCCCACTTCTTGGCTATTCGTTAAACTGATTTGTGGGTGTGGTGAGGGGTGTATTTGTAGGCATTTTGAGGTTTGGGAAACTTTGCCCCTCCTGGTAGGAATGTATATCCCATACGTCACTAGCTCATGGACTCTTGCTAATATGAAAGAAATTAATTTATCAGGTAAGTTCTTACATAAATTATGTTTTTTTTTTCATTTCAATCAACTATGAGGTCTTTATCAAGATGACAAAGCTTACAGTTAGGATATGCCTTTTTTCAAGTGTACACAGTATTACGAAGATAATGCAAGAAACATTTCTAGATTTATCTATCTATCATCATCTATCTCAATCTATATATCTATATCTATTTATCTATCTATTTATATATATTTATCTATCTCTATCATCTATCTATTATCTATCTATTATCTATTATGTGTATAGTGTATTATGTTGGAACATTATAAATATATTAAAGGACTACAGGAAAAGTTCCTGTACAAAATTACTCTTAGGTCACTTTTAATATCCTTAATCATGTATATGTTGTGGTATTTTATTCTTTATAATTCATTTCAACCAAGTTCACCTTTAACAAATTATGTTCCATGAATTGCATTACCCTTTAAAAAACCAGTGAAGTTTGTGAAATCCAGCCAATTCTGTGAGTGTTTTTTATTATGGTTATTACTAAAGTGATTAATACAAATTAAATATTTCTCTTTTTTAAATCATTAGATTAGAAATAATCCATATTTGGTCTGTAATGTGTCGGATGCACTTAATGCATTTATTATTGAAGTCTGCAGATGCATTACTTTATACAGGGTTTTATTTACATCTCTGACCTCTTCAGCAGAGATTATGGGCTAAATTACAAGTGGAGAGCAAAATAGCGATCCTGCTTGTGTGCCGGGTTGCTCTAGTATTACAAGTTGTAAGTAAACATTTTACGTGTGTCGGGTTTAAGGTCATGCACAAAATGTTTACTCTAAACTTTTAGTACGAGCAAAAAAAAATTGTTATCGCGTTAACTTCTTTTCCCATAGAAGGTAATGGAGAGTGAAAAAATCCTAACAACACTTGCACACTATATTCAACAGCATATATTTAAGAGCGCTAAACCCGACATTAAATATTAACATTTCACATTCCAATGTTCTTCACATAGCAGAATATGTTCTATTTATTCTTAAATAAATATTTCTATAGATATATATATATATATATAAACATATACCAATATATCTATTACTATAGATATATATGTAAATATATCTATTTTAAATAAACAACTATAAATTTAGAAATATATATTTAATAAAAAAAAGTACATTATTTTCTATGTGAAGAACATAGGAGTGTAAAATATGCATTTAGCGCATCAGGTTTCATGATTTAGATTTTAACGGGGTTGGTTTAGCACACATGAAAACTTAGGGCTAGATTACAAGAGGAGCGCAAACAATTTAACAAGAGTTTTTGCGATCGCTTGTGCTCTGTTTAAATTTTGCTCACATTAAAGCTTTAGCTACAATCCTTACCGCGATTTCTGAACTGTGGTTAACTGTTTTCTGAAAATAAAAAATGTCACGAAACACATAAAAAATACATTACAGTTACACTCATAATAACACTGTCTAATGAAAATTATTTAGAAAATACATTGCGCACAAAAGTTATAAGAGCTCAAAGATATGAGATCTTGGGTGTTAGGAAAAAAATAATACAAAAGGACTTGAGATACCTACTTATATATGTCTAAACATGTATATTTGTACATATATTTATATATATTTATATATATTTATTAATGTATTTATATGTGTATATATGTATTTATATGTGTATATATGTATTTATATGTGTATATATGTATTTACAGACATATATACACATATAAAAACATTAATATATATATATATATGTTTACATATATAGATATATATAAAAGTGCAATAGAGCCTTTTCCCGTTAAATGGACAGTCAACACAAAAATTGTTATTGTTTAAAAAGATAGATAATGCCCTTTATTACCCATTCCCCAGCTTTGCACAACCAACATGGTTATATTAACATACTTTATAACCTTTAACCTCTAAATTCCTATCTGTTTCTAAGTCCTTAAAGACAGCCCCATGATCACATGCTTTTGTATTTTCTTTTCACGTCAAGGGAAGTTAGTTCATGTGAGCCATATAGAAAACATTGTGCTGATGACCATGGATTCTAACAACACAGCACTAATTGGCTTAAATGCAAGTCTATAGATAAAGTCATGTGATCAGGGGGCTGTCTGAAGATGCTTAGAAACAAGGTAAAAAGTATATTAATATAACCATGTTTTCTGTGCACAACTGGGGAATGGGTAATACAGGGATTATCTTTCTTTTAAAACAATAAACAATTTGAGTTGACTGTCTCTTTAAGTAGATGAAAACAAGTAAAAACATATTTATGCAAAATTCATATTTAATAAACTTTTAAACTATGTGTTTACTGTAAATATTTTACATTCCAATATTCTGTACATAGCAGAATATGTTCTAAGTATTTATAAATAGTCAGATTTTCCTGTATATTTTTTATATACTGTATCTATACCTATATATAAACATATATATAGGTAGAAATATATATTTGTTTAAAAAAACATCAAATATATATAGAAATATTTATTTATGAATAAATAGAACATGACATACCTTACATAGCTGCTAGCGGCTCCGGGTGAACTTGTTGTGTCTCTTAAAGGGACATATTTGTTTTCAGTACTAAGTCAATATTTTTAAAAAGCAAGCTCTCCTACTTAGTGTTTTTATTTAAATGTTTTACTTACTAAGGTCTAGATTATGAGTGGAGCACTATAGTTAGCGCTATAGACTAATCCTACCTTTACAAAAAAAAAACTAACTACCTTTAAAAAAATAAAAACTTACCTGAGAAAGTAAAAAAATAAATAAACTAACAACACCCTCTCTAGGAGCACAAGGTGGCGCTATGAAAAAAGTGCACAAAAGAATTAAACCAAAAATGTTAAATGTAAAAATAAACAATAAATAATCATGAGAAAAAAATAAATCAAGAGTTAATACTTCAGTCCAAAAGATGTTCAAAGCTGTCCATCATAAGGTAGCGTGGATTTTAATTAAATTAACCCAATGATCAAAGAACAAAATCTTGAAGTGTAGCAGTGGAACACAGAAAGCAGGGTCTTTAACCCATATTCACATCAGGATACGGCTGCTTCTCTTAACCCCTAAAGATAATGCAAATGATCAAATGTTTCTGCAAAGAAAGCAAACAAAAGGGTGCCTCCTGTGTATATTAGCAATTCCAAATGGTACTCCTATTGATTAAAATATATACAGGTTACCCCCTTGTCAGCCTCCCTAATTACCAAATTTCTATCATTTCCAAGATTATCCAAAGCTTTCTTTTTATTGGGCCATATATTGCCCCTTCCAGTAATCTTTTTGGGGATCTTTTTGAAATCATCCATGATTAATTGGTTAAACAAATCAATATAGGAAACATCCTCTTTAGGAGGATTAAATGTAGACATGGGGGTTAAGGATGTGTTTAGATATCCTTAAAAAAAATCATATTATCTGTATCATTGTAAACAATGGTTCCCATATTTCTAGGGTCCATCTGATCTAATATTATCGGATTACCATTGATCCCTTTATTTTTAAGTCTCTTTTTTGCAAAATATCGTTGTAATGATAATTTGCAAGAAAACTTGTTAATGTCCATAAAGAGGTCAAATAAATTATGGGAATTAGATTGACAAAATGACAATCCCCTCCCTAAAATTCTTATTTCATCAACTGTTAAGGCCCTTGAAGACAGATTACATATTTACTCTTTTAATTTTGATAATGTTGCCTCTTGAAGGGTTTTCCCCTCCCTTTTTTTTCTTCGTTTATAAACGGTCTTTTTTGCTGTTTTTGTGGAGGATTTTTTCTCCAAAGAGGTGCAAAAAAATGACCCATCTCTAAAAATTGTTGAGAGTTAGAAGGAGCTCCCATATTTATATTAAATTAATTTGTATATTCTCAATGGTAAAAAGATATTGTAGATGTACTGGGAGTTTGACTGTCATGGGATAATACTTGGTACCAATTAGGAGTAAGGGGTATAGGTTGAGGCCTATTTTACAGTATTATTTGCAAGTGTATATGAGGAATTTTGGGCTCTCCTTTAATTGGGCCCATCAACATTTTTTGTCTTGAATCATTTTGATAGTGAGTAGAATTAGAATATTTTTCTGTATTTGTTGGATTATTTTGATAATGGATACCATTACTAGTATTGTGAGTGTGATTGAAAAATTGTGGTGTGTTTCTTGGAACATTGTGATCATGTGTACCATTACTAGTATTGAAAGAGGAATTGTTATAATTATTTCTATGATTGTACATATTATTCCTTCGTTTGTGATTGTTTACAGTACCCTTTTCTTTGTATGTCTATATGACCTTTTTATCCACTTTTTGTTGATTAAATTTATATTTAACATTCAACAAACTGTTTGGTTCTTGTTTTGCTACTTTCAACACACCTCACATTGAAGTTCCAGATTGCTGGAGAATAGTGAGCTGAAGCAGTACAAATCTTCAGTCTGTGTCTATAAGCACAATTGAGTGCTGCTACCAAATGTGAGTACCCTGTATATATTTTAATCAATAGGAGTACCGTTTGGAATTGCTGATACACACAGGAGGCGCCCTTTCGTTTGCTTTCTTTGCAGAAACGTTTGATCATAAAAACATCTAACCTAACCTTACCTTTAAAAAAAGCAAAAAACCTACTATTACTATAAAAAAATGACCTAACATTACACAAAATAAAAAAACCTAACATTACATAAAAAAAACTAACATTACAGTAGAAGAAAACCCCTAATTTAACACTGTAAAAAAAATTACATTACAAAAATAAAAAAAATTACCATTACAAAAAAAAGAAACAAATTACCAAAAATAAAAATAGAGTTATGCCTATTGCAAACCACCCGGCAACCCCCCCCCCCCTCACATACACACCAAAATAGAATAAACTATTCTATCACTAAACTGCAAAAATCCTTTGAAAGGGCCTTTTGTAGGGCATTTCCCTAAAGTGAACAAGCTCTTTTTCTTAAAACAATACTACCAACTTGTAACATTAATTTTTGTAGGTCATTTAGCTCTTTTGCTGCTCAGAGGGGGGGAAATCCATAATCTAAAAAAAATCAAATCAGCCAATAGAATGAAAGCTTTTTCTATTGACTGGTTTGAATTTTAACATGCAAATCAGCCAATAGGAATGCAAGGGTACCCCTATATAAAAGGAGTACCTGTTTGGGTCATGACCTGTGGCCAGTGTTACACATAAATTATTTATTAATGAGTATGACCCACTTAAAAAAGTAGCAGTGCAAGTACCACCAACATTGCTACTGCAACTAAACCTCCTCCACTCCCTCAACCCGTGCCTTCAGTGTCACAGTCAGCAGCAGTCCCTAAGTACAGTTTTTAGTTTTACTAAAAGTGCTGTGTACAAACATTCAATGTATAAATAAAAAAATACGTAAAAAAAGTACATAGAATGAAAAAACTGTAGGTAATAAAGCTGATCACAGCTTCAAAATGGCCAGAATGTGTACAGTAATTTAAAACGAAAATTTTAGTTAAAATGAAAATTTCACACAAATTTTGTCTGAAACTAATGTGATCAATAACAAAAAGAAATTATTTTAAAGAAAACAAAAATTTTGGATGCAATGAAAAATATTCCTGTGCACATTCATTGGAATTGGTATTCATAACTATCTTCGGGTTTACTGTTTAGTACAGTTGCTCTAACGTAGTGTTTGGTTACTGTGCAAACAATAACTTTTATGGGTAGAAGTTAGCGCGGTCGAGGTATCCAAAGTCCTGAAGTTAGCCCACTAGTGAAAGTCCAATGTGTGCTAATGTCAGGACTTTTACCTTGTAATTTGCAATCAAAAAAATCTATTTAGCATGCCACTTGTAATCTAGCCATATGATGGGTTTATGTGTAACCTGGAACCTGATGTATTCATAGAAACTCTCTATAAGCTTCTTTATGACCCACAATATGCACTGTCAGCATAACATTCCAGCTTTCACTCAGTAATATTTGGCTCTTTCACCAATAGTTATATTGGTGCTTAGTTCTTTTCCCACTGTAACAGTTCCTGTATTTAAAAAGTACTATAACCCTTGTTTTATTTTAGGAATCATGATCGTTCTTTAGAAGTAAAAATATAAAGATGTTGATTCCATTCTTTCTGATACTCATGTTGTATATAAAGAAATGTGATTGTTGTTATTTATTACTTTTCATTTATCAAAACAAGGACAATCTTTCTAAGTGAAACATAGTCGAGGTTGATAACTCCCAAGTTTATTGATCTCCATTTTCCCGTAAAGGCACAGTTAACAGCCGATATTGGGCCAAATTACAAATGGCTCTTTATTTAGATCTTTCGCTCGTGTAAACTTCGATAGAAGTAATCTTTTTGTGCACATCAGTTACATTACATATTACAAGAAACCCGACCCGTGCTTACCATATGACTTTGCGATATTGTGACCATATTAATGCATGTATATCCCCATAGACTTTAATGGAGAGCGCAGAAGTAAAAACCTAGAACATATCGCTCTCACGCTAACTCAAAAAGAGTTATGTATATTTTACATTCCAAAGTACTTCCCATAGATATAAATATATATAATAGTATATATCTGTATATACCTATATATATATATATATATATATACACAAGGCCGCCACTAGAAATTTTGGGCCCCCTGACTTAACCATTGATCAGGACCCCCCCCCCCTTTGACATGTACAATTTTTGACCAAGTGACTAAAACGTATTTGCACTTTTTTCTAAAGTGTCTATTTAAACTTAGAAATGTTGTAAAGGTAGTAACATACAAACATACAAACACACAGACACACTCATACACTGAAACACTCACACATAAGGATTCACATATAGACACTCTAGCAGACACATAAAAGAACACACAAACGCACTCAGACACAGACACTCAGCACTTGATTACATTGACCTGACAAGTAATGAGGTAGACTATAGTTTTGTAATAAAAAAAAGGAGATTTAGAAAACAAAATATGGAGTTCTGATTATCTTTTTGTAAAGGAAGATTCCAACTAAATGATGGCAACAGCATGCAGTGGCTGAAAGGAAGGGCCCTGAACTGCTTAAACAATAATTTAATGGTTAAATGGTGGATTGGTGACTTCCATAAAGGTCTCAAAGTCTGTAGAAAGATGTGAATAATCAGTAGTAAGGTCAAAATGTCCTAAAAAGGAACAGACAATGGACACACACACACAAACTCAAACTTGCACATACACCCAAGGAAACACTGACAGAGACAGCCTCAGAAAACGCACAAAGACATACACACAGAGACATAGACACACAGAGAGACAACCACATAAAACACAGAAAGACATACATACACACACCCTCACTGAGACATCCACAGAAAACACACAAAGACATACACACACCCAAACAGAGACACCCACAGAAAACACACACCCTCACAGAGACATCCACAGACAAAACAGACATACATACATACACATACACACACACACACCCTCACAGAGACATCCACAGAAAACAGACATATACACCCACCCTCACAGAGGCATCCAGAGAATATACACAAAGGCAAACATACACACACCCTCGCAGAGACACCCATAGAAAAAGCTCAAAGACATATGCACACACCCTCACAGACATCCACAGAACATGCACAAAGACATACACACCCACCCTCACAGAGAGACCCACAGAAAAAAAATACATTCACACTCATAGAGACATAAACCAAAGCACAAAGACATAAACACAGACACCCACAGAAACACTCACAGGAGGAAACATTTATGCACCTTGCATCCCCTAAATCAACAGTGTGTGTGACATGCATGATAAACAAATTGCAGAAATTAAGAGATCACTTTTCAAAGAATCATATTTGTAAATGTGTAAACAAAAATAATTCTGTGAATTCAAAATTGTACATTAATGATCTGGGTAGATGGCTAGATGAAGAAAAGTACTTTTAAAAGGTTGACATATGTTTGTTTGTTTTTTTCCCCCCATTTTCCCCAACCAAGAGCACCACTTCAAATATAGTGTACAAATGTTCCCATCTGTCAGCTGTACTTATGGATTTTGAAAATGCTGTACTCTATATGGTCTTGGTGGAACCATAAGCTGTGGTACTCATACCATTAGATCTGGTTAAATGCAGGATTTAGGCTTGTTGGTATGTAACAAAAGGGCACCTACCATTTGTGTATTGAGGAGAAAACATTTCTGCATGGTTTTAAATATTGAATTTCTACAGCATTGTCAAATAATCATAAATACACTGCTGCTAAAAAAATGTGTTTTTATGGATCCCTGGCCCCACCATACAACTACTACCACACTGAAGTTACAATCCGAAATTGCACAAAGAAATAAAAAAACATTTGCTAAGTAAGTCCTAACTACTCTGCAAATGAAAGTGATCTGCCGTCTGACTCAGGCACACACTGTATTACAAACAAAGTGCCAAGTCTGTCTCACACTGTGCATAGTGTTTTATCGCACACTCAGAAATCCTCTTATATGCTAATACTTTACTCCTTGTGATAACATTCCCCATGCTCAATTAGCACTCTGCTGTAGTACCCACTGGTGGCTGCCAAAATGTAATGTTCTTGCCTCATGGGCCCCTGACAGGAGTCACCCCTGTCACCCCTAACGTGATTCATGTATTGCACTTTAGGTCTAAGGCGGTGTAGAGTTAGTGCACATGAAGAATTAGTAAACTTAAAGCGCTTTCTAGAAATATTAAATTTAAAAATTATACATACTGTAAAGAAAAAAATAAATATATTATCAGGATTATTTAGATTTTTTTTACAGTATGTATAATACTTTCAAATATTTTACATTTAATATTTCAAGAACATGCTTTAAGATGAGTAATTGTTCGTGTGCGCTAACCTGACACCGTGTTAGAATTAAAGCGCAAGACACAACTCGCATTACACATATTTTACATTCATATGTGTTTACATAGATTTTTTTTTTTATAATTAAATACATATTTTTATTTATATCTGATAATGCTAAGTTAAAAGATAACTATAACTATATATTTATAGGAATAGATATATAGGTATGTATATATATATATATATATATATATATACATATATGAAGATATATTTACCATAAAAATAACACATTCCTATATATGAAAAAGATTGGTATGTGAAATACTGTATGTACACTGTATATACAGTAAAACACATAATTATATAAATACATAGGTACACATCTATATATATATATATATATATATATATAAATATACTGTATATATATATATATATATATATATATATATATATATATATATATATACTGTATATATATATATATATATATATATATATATATAAATATATATATATATATATACACATATTTAGAAATGTATATCTATGTACATATACAATATAGCCCTTCGCAATCAAAAACATTGTCATATACCTTTAAACCCTTATAACATTTTTATATTTATGTGAATAATTGTTAGCAAATATTGTTTGTATGAGTGTAACTGTAATTTTAAATGTATTTATATTGTGTTAAGTGCAACACACTACCCTCTATGCAAGGTTAAACCGCTCTCATGATTATGTTTACTTTTACATTTTAATACAAGCACTATTTCCATCACACGTAAAATGAGAACTTGCGATCTAACCCATTGCCTGTTGATCACCAAAAACCAAAATGGGTCAGTTGGGTTAATGGAGTTCATAAGTGCATTTTGCAGTTTGACAGAGTGGTGTTCCTGATAAGTGTTAAACAATCTGAAAGACATATTCAGAATTTTTAGGCCTAGATTAAAAGTAGAATTAAACAATATTTGTGCTGTTGTGCGCTAACGCTTCTCAAGTTAAATCAGTAGCGCTGTTATTCTTGCGCTCCTATCAAGTTCAGCATAATGTCAGCTTACATGTTTTGGCTCATGGATTCTTTGGAAATTTTTAAAGAATTTACAATAAAATTAATTTGTTTTATTTTTTGGTTGCTGCAGTCCACTGCTTTGAATATATTTATACACCAGAATAGTAGTAATCAAACAAGCTCTGAAGCCTCCCTTCTTGGGAATACTCTGGATTGACCCGGGACTCCCTCCATGGGATTGGAGGTAACTAGGTCACATGATTATGTGACACTGTGCAGGAAGCTGGAGATGGCACAGTGAATGCCAGGACGGGTTGAAAGCCTTGTGGTCTGTACTGGGAATGGAGCAAAATAATCACAGCCACTAAAAAGCTGCCGGGTTCCCATCACAATTGAATAGACGAATGAAAAATGGGAACAAAACTTGGTTCATGACCTAAATGTCTATACTAGCACTTTGTATGGTAACTTTGTCTTTTACCCAGTCGAGAGTTTGTTTATAACAGATTCAAAAGTCCTGCATGTGGCATTTGTCCATGTGTCTCCTTTCTATGCTATCTATGGGCTCCATGTACTAAAGCGTCAATTTTCTCGCTGACAACGTGTCTAGTCGACTCACTCAAATTCACAGCTAGAGAGATGCTGCCCGCCCGCCATATGTTCTAAAAAACAGCATAAAAAATCTTGCGTCTAATCCGCATCGAGCGCAGGCGAATGATTCATACATCTGATGCCTCGCTAGTTGCGAATGTACTATTATTTTCTTACAACTTGTCAGTCATGTTTTTCCCACGTGACTATAGGTGTCAGAAACGTCACATTTGTCCCGGGAATTTATTGCAGCACTATATAAAGTCCAATTTATCTATTTTGTCAAACTTGATAATTCCCAAACCTGAAGCTTTTCAAGCCTATATTTTTTTTTTATTTATAAATTAAGTATGGCAACTTCTGTATTTGATTCACAGACAAACAAATCCAAGAATCCACACTTCTCATACCAGCAGAACCTGGTTCTTGTTGATATGGTTCTCGACTCTTATTTATTCGGTTGTCGTGCGAAGCAAACTTCCAGTCACCGACAAAAGAGTATCTGGACTTGTATCAGCGATGCTGTCAGTGCTCAGGGACCTGGAAAAAAGGACGTTGACCAGATAATGAAAAGGTACAACGACATTAAAAGATTTGCCAAAGCGAAATTAGCAAAAGAAAAAAATTCTTCCCGTGCTACCGGATGTGGACCAGCTTATGTCGCAGATCTGACCGATTACGAGCAGAGACTTGTGCAGAGTTTAGGCCCCAAAGTAATCGTTGGGATTACAGATGATTGTGATAGCGACCTAAGAGGTACAAAATTTATTAAGTCTAAATTTTAAGTATTTTAATTGAATGTTAATTGTATTCTAATTATCTAGTAGAGTCGGTTTATCCAAATTTTTATTACTTAAATATATTTGCAAATCAATTTTTTTTTTTGAGACAGTTTTGATTATGTAAGATATAGGTCTATTCTGGCTCCATTTTTGGTCAAAATGTATATTTCTATAAAGACTTATTTGGTGCCAGTTAAGCTTACCTAATAACCATCCCTCTGATATCTCTCCATTCTAGAATTTTTGATACAGTCCGGTCTGCTTAAGGATTATAAGCATCATGACAGGAGCCAGGGTAATTGGATCTTACGCTTATAATCCTCATTTTCGGGTCACACACCATCTTTACATTCAGAGAATGGCAAGACTTTCAATTCCAATAAATCTCCTCCCGTAAACGGGGCGGTCTAACTGCAATATGGGTACAGTCTATTGCCCCAAGGACATTTGGCATTCCGGCCACACTATAGAATTGAGACTTTATCGATTGCCACTCTTCTGTGGTAGATGGTAGACAAACATATTCTGGGAATATATGCATGAGTGCATCAATAACTTTGGATAGATGACACGAAAAGGCAGACTGACTGAAACCAATGATGACGCTGGACACTGCCTGAAATGATCTGGTGGCAAAAAAGTGCAAGGCAGCAAGAAACTTGAGGAGTCCAGGAATGGCCATTGAACGAGCTGTTACTGGCTCTAGAAAATGTGCGATTTGAGCATATAAAGTCAATATTGAATGTCGATCCAGACGGTACCTTTGAATTACCTCTCTATCGGAAAGGACATCTAAAGGAACCGAGGAAGGAATATGCGCTGTACTCGCAATCTCCTTCTTCTAACCACATTTTCTATGGCATCAGGTTCATGAATTTGCCTTCTACCCCTGATTTGCATCAGACGAAGAATATACAGTTGAAGAAGTGTCTCCATGGCTAGCAGGATCAACAGTGAGTAAAGATACAAGTATATTTTCCCTCTTATATATCAGTTGTAGGCGTCTATCTTATAGACCCTATTGTTTATTATGGTGCTCATCACCTATAAGCTGGCAAGGGATTTTTCAAGAGGTAGGTGCGGACAAAGTCACAAGTGTATAAATAGATAGTTTAGTAATTACTGTTTTGTGCGAGATTTATGTCGAGCAAGTATTTTCTAGCTACAAAAAAGACTAGAATATAAGTGTTGCGGACAAGTTTACTCGACACTTGTAAATGTAATTTTTTTCAATGAATTTGGGGCATAGTACATACGGTTATTGATCTGCACACAGAAATTTAGACGGAAATAGTCACGAAGACCTTGCAGACAGCTTAGTAAATGGAGCCCTATGACTTCAATTGTTGTACACTACACAGCAGATTAAAGGGACACTGTGCTGTAAAATTGTGTTTCCTTTTTTTATTCCTTTTTATACCAGCTAAATAGTATTAAATGTAAATTGGGTAAATGTATGGGATATTGTGCCTTTCCTTTTTTTGTATTTGAAAAAGCTATTTTTGTTTATTGAGACCCCATCCCATTGTTGTCATTTATAGGAAAACATCAATGGGGCAGTTTTACTCAGGCAAGTAGTGGAAAATAGTTCATTCTATTCCAAGCACTAAAAACAGCCTCCCATTGGTAAGTTGATGTCTACTGCTGCCTCCTCTTTATTTAACTTTCTATAGAGAATACTGCAGTATTCATATTTCAGTATAGGCGATGATTTAAAAGCAAGCAAAAAAAACAAACATTTTTTAAATGAAAAAATAAATGACTTGATTGTAAACAATTTAATATAATACAGCAGGTAAAATGGTTAATTGGGAACACATATGAGAAAAGAAAAAATTATACTCTTTAAAACATTTTCAAAAGCAATTTCAACTTCTGCAGTGCTCCTTCCATCAAGCCCAGAATCAACATAATTTGCAGGCCAACAAATCCAGAACCAGTGTTCCAATTAATCAATTCTGCAATGTCTATCTCATGAAGACATAAACATCCAACCTATTTCCTAAGTACAACAACCTTGTAGCTCCTGCTACTATCTGTAGAACAGATGTCATAGATGCTACTTGGAATAATTAATTTACTGGAAGTGACACCTGTGGTGCTTGATAGCTTTTATAAAATTATGACTATATATTGAATTTTGATTTTATCATTTTAGATTTAAACATTTGTCCAAGACAGCATCTATGGATGCATCTCTTTTTAACTAATAGGAGTGAGGGTGCAATGGAGATTAATACTATTTAAAAATGTGTAAAAAAGATAATTTAATATATATTGTACATTTTCATTTTGCCATACATGTAGACATACATTTTAAATTTACTACAATGTCAATTTTTAGCCATTTATAATGGTGTGATCACACCTATTCTACCTTAGCAATAGCGAAGGTGAAAAATGTAATGAAAAATATATGAAATTGTGGGACAAAGAACTAATCTTGATTTTGATATGAGTTATGTTATTACTGTATTATATTATAATATCTAAGAGTCTTACAATTACCACTCTCCTCAGGTTCAGGCAGGCTAGATGCATATACATTCATAATCATATAATTAGTTTCATATTAATTTATGTCACACATTAGCACTAAAAATAAATTCACTTACGTTTTTAAATTAGTAGTATACAGTATGTAGGCCATTTGTTTAGTTTCCATGACAAACTTCTTTTCAATTGCTAGTCAGTCTCTCTCTCTCTTTGTTTCACTCTCTCTATAGTTATATCTATATATTGATGTGTTGCTGAGAGGTTTGTTGTTGACCAAATTTAAAGTTTACAGATCTGTCAATGACCTATATTAAAAGAAACTTGTGAGGTTGCAAAGGGACCACCTTACAATGAGGAGATAATATTGGAAATTTGTTGATCATCGTTTTACCTATATTGTCCACAGTTTTACTAGTGGGTGGTCCTCTCTTTATCATCTATAGTTGTGTGAGGTGCCAAATACATGATATCTCTCACATTAAACATGAATGACTAGCAATGTGGTATTGACAGTGGTATTAAGTTTAGCATGCAGAATAAAGACCCTATTACCCCTGTAAAGTACCTCATCTCGTGGTCATGTTTATTTTATTTATTTTGTGCATATGTTAGAGTGGACCGCAATTTCATGGTGAGTTTTTCTGTGAGTTAGTTTAATGAAAATACATTCGTCTTCTCTCATTTGTTTCTCACAGATGACTTGTTATTACAGAATGTCCATTAATTATGTCACTGATCACATATAACTATTACATTAAACTTCCTTTGCATTAGTAACTTTCATGTTTAATCCAAATAAAAAAGGTGACTAACTCCATGACAAAGATATAGATATGATGCTGCCCAACTTTTTAGAGCTACATATATTTATAATCAATATATTGGTATAACACAGTATGACCAGTACATTCTGAGTCAAATAAGCAAAATAAACAACAAATATCTACAACTGGACATTTTGGGCTCTGTTTACCAATGTGAAAGCAGACAGGATCCTAAATATGGAATCTATCTACCAGTGATAATGGCTTGCAGGCTGCCTCATGCTTCCCGCAAATCACACGAGAGAAGGGAGTGTTAATCACCTCATACAGAATACTCTATGGTGTTTTTTTAAATTCCAACTCAGAGTTGGCTGAGAGGTAGTTTCATCCACAGCTTGATAAATGGAACCCTTTCTCTTTAGCTTGATGACTGAAATATATCCAGTAGCAGGGGCATAACTACCCCTGGTGCAGCAGGTGCAGTGACACCAGGGCCCAAGTGCTGTGCGGGTCCTATAGCAGCCTGTCTATACATAGGTACATGCAGAATGTGTATAAAGCTAATGCAGGGGCTCCTTTTAGTAGTGCAGGTTGCATGTCTATCTATCTATAAAAAATCATTACACAGATTAGCATGTAGAGCCTGAAAGACTGTACACTCTAATAAATTTGGACAAATCAATTTTTAACACAACATTTTCATAGTATTGATACATTGGGATAGATGGCACCAGTTATATCCCCTCTCAAATAATTTCTTGGCCATATAGTCCAATTGAGTTACTATTATCCCTAGCCACTCTATACATCTGTGCCTTAGGAATTGCTTTCAGTAACAATCCTGGATGACTAATTTTGCCATGCAGAAGAGAGTTGCAGTTGGTGGGTTTCTGATATAAGGTTGTGTCAACTGATACCATCCTTATAAATGCTGAGATCCAAAAACTCAATCTTTTCCCTTCTGTACATTATTTTAAATTGAACTCAATGATCCAAGCACAGAGGTCATCATCAACAGAGCATGTCCAAAGGATTTTTGAAAGTGGATATAACTGGTACCATCTATCCCTATGTATCCAACAGTATGGTCCAGATATTAAAGACATTGGTCGTCCAATGATTAAACATTGACACATGCTGAAAAGTGATCCCACTGCCATTTGGTGATTGGGATGCCCCTTGCATTCCTATTGGCTAATTTCATGTTCAAATTCAAATAGCCAATAGAAAAAGCTTTCATTTTATTGTCTGATTTGAATGTGAACATGAAATCAGCCAATATGAATGCAAGGTGTCATACTCTGCAAGGGAGCAGGTTCAAGAGTAAGGAGCTGTTGTGCAGAGGTGTCAGGTTTTGGGGTTAATGTTGTGTTTTGTCTGCATGAGTCTTTCCCTTTAGGCATAATTAAACAGGTACAATGGTTTAGGAAATAAAGGAGATGGTTTCATTTATAGGATAAAGTAATGTAGAGATATGCAATTAGATAAGACAAAGTCTATAGGTTGTAGTATAGGGCAGGAATACAGTTCTTTGTAATAACAGGCAGGAATGCAGAGCTTTGTAATAACAAACAGGATATTTGCATATGCTGTAGGCTGCAACTGTGTAATAACACTCAGGAAAGCAAAGCTTTGTAATAACAAGCAGGAATGCAGAACTTTGTAATAACAAACAGGATATTTGCATATGCTGTAGACTGGAACTGTGTAATAAAACTCAGGAAAGCAAAGCTTTGTAATAACAAGCAGGAATGCAGGGATTTGTAATAACGAACAGGATATTTGCATATGCTATAGACTGGAACTGCGTAATAACACTCAGGAAAGCAGACTTTGTAATAACAAGCAGGAATGCAGAGCTTTGTAATAACAAACAGAATATTTGCATATGCTGTAGACTGGAACTGTGTAATAAAACTCAGGAAAGCAAAGCTTTGTAATAACAAGCAGGAATGCAGGGCTTTGTAATAACGAACAGGATATTTGCATATGCTATAGACTGGAACTGCGTAATAACACTCAGGAAAGCAGACTTTGTAATAACAAGCAGGAATGCAGAGCTTTGTAATAACAAACAGAATATTTGCAAATGCTGTAGACTGGAACTTTGCAGAAACAAACAGGATATTTGCATAAACTGCAATTTGGAACTTTGTACAAACAAAGAGGATATTTGCATAAACTGCAATTGGAACTTTTCAGTAACAAACAGGATATTTGCATAGATTGCAATTTGGAACTTTGTAGAAACAAACAAGATATTTGCATAGACTGCAATTTGGAATTTTGTAGAAACAAGCAGGATATTTGCATAAACTGCAATTTTGAACTTTGTGGAAACAAACAGGATATTTGCATAAACTGCAATTGGAACTTTGTAGTAACAAACAGGATGTTTGCATAGATTGCAATTTGGAACTTTGTAGAAACAAACAGGATATTTTCATAGACTGCAATTTGGAACTTTGTAGAAACAAACAGGATATTTGCATAGACTGCAATTTGGAATTTTGTAGAAACAAGCAGGATATTTGCATAAACTGCAATTTTGAACTTTGTGGAAACAAACAGGATATTTGCATAAACTGCAATTGGAACTTTGTAGTAACAAACAGGATGTTTGCATAGATTGCAATTTGGAATTTTGTAGAAACAAACAGGATATTTGCATAGACTGCAATTTGGAACTTTGTAGAAACAAACAGGATATTTTCATAAACTGCAATTGGAACTTTGTAGTATCAGGAAACAAGCAAGCAAAAGTACCTGAGTCAGGCCTTAGGAAAGAAAGTTTTAGGCAAGCTCAATTTCCAGGAAATCAATCCAAAAATGAAACACAGTGCCAAGGGATTATCCAGAAGAGTAGTCAGTAATTGAAGCAGAAATCAGGAACCAGGAAATCCAACAAATCTGTATTTTCACACAGGATACAGGAGCAGAGAGTCTTTCAGAGTATAACTCTTAATGTGAAGGCACAGAATTGCAAACAAACCTCCCAGATAAAGCAGGCTGCTGATTAAATGATTTCTTTCAGTTGGCAAGCGGTTGGAGCCAGAGAGCCAAAGTTGCAGCAAACAGAAAAACACAATATTCCTTTCCTGTGATCAAGCCATCTGGTGGCATAGTGGTAAAACAACAGGCTGGGAAATACCAGCTGCAGAAATAGAGACAGGTCCCAGGTTCAATTCCAGGTTGAACCCTGACAGTACCCCCTCCTCAAGGACGACCTCTTGGTGGACTTGGCATTCTCATATAACTCCAAATCTTTGATGCGTACCAAAGTGCCATCAGAGGCATATGCACAATCAGAGGGTTTTTTTTCTTTTTTTAAGGGCTCTTCAGGAGAGGATTCTGGAGACTGGAATTAGTATAGAGGGCCCCAACAGGACTGATCTTTGGTTTCTGTGCAGTTCTAGGCTTGTAGGTTCTGGAGAGGTGGGTCTGAGGTAGAGGTGGTAAAGGACCTTTTGATCGCACAGCAGTTTGAAGCACTGTCCCTCCAGTGTCAGAATCAGTATCATCTTCAATTGTAGAATAGTTAGACATCTCCTCTGGAAAGCACAATGATAAGAATGTAGCTGGATCTGGTAGGAAAATCTCTGGATTCATAGTACTAGGATTCTGTGGATGACATGTTAGTACTGCACTGGAATCAGAGTCTTTGAAAGGTGCAGTCCTAGGCTGATCAAATTGGGGATGTAAAATAGAACCCATGCAAAGCTCACCTCCAGAGGAATCCGAAGTGGGATCACAGTTTGACTTCCTCTCTGTAGCCTGTCTATTTGATGACTCAGGATTTTGAGGTGGAGACCGCGGAACAGACTTCTTAGGGGGTCTCACTGGACAATAGGATATTACATGCCCAGTAGCTCCACAATAGAAACATAAGCCACTATTTCTCCTTCTGGTCATTTCATCAGTGGTAAGAGGGCTTGAAATCCTCCTTTTGATGATAAGGATACAGCCTTTGGGGTAGTGGGCACAGGAGTAGGAGTGCCAAACCCAAAAATTTTTTTATTGAAAAAGTCTTTCAGGCTATCCTGTAAAGTCTGGAACCCCGCAGTGAAATCTTGGATAAGTGACTTCAATGCGTCTAGAAGAGATTTTAGAAATTGGTTCAGTTGTAGTAGATGAGAGTCCACAGACAAAATTCTCTCTGACACTTCAGTCAAAGAGTGAATCATCTCTGCAAGCTCCAATTTATGGCTTTCACATTCTGTCATACTCTGCAAGGGAGCAGGTTCAGGAGTAAGGAGCTGTTGTGCAGAGGTGTCAGGTTTTGGGGTTAATGTTGTGTTTTGTCTGTGTGAGTCTTTCCCTTTAGGCATAATTAAACAGGTACAACGTTTTAGGAAATAAAGGAGATGGTTTTATTTATAGGATAAAGCAATGTAGAGATATGCAATTAGATAAGACAAAGTCTGTAGGTTGTAGTATAAGGCAGGAATACAGTTCTTTGTAATAACAGGCAGGAATGCAGGGCTTTGTAATAACAAACAGGATATTTGCATATGCTGTAGGCTGCAACTGTGTAATAACACTCAGGAAAGCAGGGCTTTGTAATAACAAGCAGGAATGCAAAGCTTTGTAATAACAAACAGGATATTTGCATATGCTGTAGACTGGAACTGTGTAATAACACTCAGAAAAGCAGGGCTTTGTAATAACAAGCATGAATGCAGTGCTTTGTAATAACAAACAGGATATTTGCATATGCTGTAGACTGGAACTGTGTAATAACAGCCAGGAAAGCAGAGCTTTGTAATAACAAGCAGGAATGCCGAGCTTTGTAATAACAAACAGAATATTTGCATATGCTGTAGACTGGAACTTTGTAGAAACAAACAGGATATTTGCATAAACTGCATTTTGGAACTTTGTACAAACAAACAGGATATTTGCATAGACTGCAATTGGAACTTTGTAGAAACAAACAGGATATTTGCATAAAATACAATTTGGAACTTTGTAGAAACAAAAAGGATATTTGCATAAACTGCAATTGGAACTTTGTAGTAACATACAGGATATTTGCATAGATTGCAATTTGGAACTTTGTAGAAACAAACAGGATATTTGCATAGACTGCAATTTGGAACTTTGTAAAAAAACAAACAGGATATTTACATAAACTGCAATTGGAACTTTGTAGTATCAGGAAACAAGCAAGCAAAAGTACCTGAGTCAGTCCTTAGGAAAGAAAGTTTTAGACAAGCTCAATTGCCAGGAAATCAGTCCAAAAATGAAACACAGTGCCAAGGGATTATCCAGAAGAGTAGTCTGTAATTGAAGCAGAAATCAGGAACCAGAAAATCCAACAAATCTGTATTTTCATACAGGAGCAGAGAGTCTTTCAGAGTATCACTCTTAATGTGAAGGCACATAATTGCAAACAAACATCTCAGATAAAGCAGGCTGCTGATTAAATGATTTATTTCAGCTGGCAAGCAGGTGGAGCCAGAGAGTCAAAGTTGGTAAAACAACAGGCTGGGAAATACCAGCTGCAGATATAGAGACAGGTCCCAGGTTCAATTCCAGGCTGAACCCTGACACAAGGGTACCCTATATAAAAGGGTTACCTCACATTCAAAATTCAGTGTGACCGCTGCTGCTGGAATGAAAAATACAAAAGGGATGCCAGCACTTGGATACAAAGTTATAAATTTATTATAGACCTGAATGAAGCTGCTGGAATGAAGATGAATCAACGACGGGATGAAGATGGAGCACCCGGATTCATCATGCAGCTTAGTGTTAGTTTTTTTTTTTTTTTGGTTATTTTGTTTTTTATTTTTTGTAAGGGTAGGTTTTGTTGTTTTTTGTAATGGTAGTTTTTTGGCTGTTTTTGAAGGGCTATTTGTAGTTTATATTTAGAAAAAAAAATATTTTGGGGTGGGGTTTTTTTGATGGAGGGTTTAGAATAGGCATAACTCTTTTTTTATTTTTGGTAATTTGTTTGTTATTTTTGGTAATAGTAGTTAATTTTTTGTTTTTTTTACACAATGTTAGGATTTTAAGTAATGATATATATATTTTTTTAAAGTAATGGTAGGGTTTTGTTTTTTTAAGTAATGGTAAGGTTTTTTTTGGCTATGGTAGTTTGATTATTTTTTAATTTGGTAGTTTTTTTTTTCTAATAGTAATATTAGTTTTTTTTTTTTTTAATACCAATAGTAGGTTTTTTTTTATTCAAAAGGTTAGATGTTTTTTACTTTCTTAGGTAAATTTAGATTTTTTTAAAGTTCTTTTTTTGTGGTAAAGTTAGGGCTAAAGGTAGGGTTAATCTATTTTAGGTTAACTTAGGGGTGTTAGGTTAGGGTTTATAGATGTTAGTGGGTTACTTTGAGTTGGGGGGGCTGGTGGTTTAGGGATAAATAGTGTAGTGGGCTACTTTGCTTTGGGGGGCTGACAGTTTAGGGGTTTATAGTGTAGTCGGTTACTTTGCATTGAGGGCTATAAGTTTAGGGGTTAATAGTATGGTGGGTTAATTTGTTTTGGGGGGCTGACTTTTTAGGGGTTAATATGGTATTGGGGACTTTGTGTTGGGTTATATGGCGGTTTAGGGATTATTAAAGTAGGGGTCTTATGGCGATTTGGGTTAGCGCGCGAGTCTGGTGTTTTTTTTTTATTTTTTCCCATTGACTTCTAGGGGGTATAGGTTATTGCTCCCAATATTGTAATTGCAGCTTTTTGCACACAGTGCTGGAGCAATAACTTTTTACTTTCAACTCGTACTACCAGCACAACCCGATGCATGCAAATAGTAACTTAATATTTCCAGATTAACATGCTATAAGTAGATGACCCGTGTACCTAGTGGATGGGACACAAAACAGTGATCACAGAGGAATTGATCCAAGAAAGAACGTTTCTTAAAAAGTCCCATAATCTTAAATGTACTGAAATCATACACAATTTACAGGCAGCAGAGAAATCTCAAAAGCAGAATCTCCATAGAAAAAAATCTATGTCAATGTATAGATTCTTTGGAAGCCCTCATTTCCTTACAAGAAGTCTTAAATGCTATTTAACAACTTACCCTCAGGGAAGAGTATTTCTCCAGATGCGTTTTTAAATAAATGTTATAAATTATTTAAATACCTCTTGGAGCTTCATCTGCTGTCCCTTTATTGGCACATAGATCAAAATGGATGCTTCCCCCCGGGCCTGCCCAGAAACACATATCTTGGTCATACCCTAACCAGGGAAATCAGAGCATCTTTTAGGAAAATATATAACACTGACTTAAAATATATAACACTGACTTCAAATGCATACAAGAATTTTAGCGAAAAATCAATTTAGTTTTGTCTCAGCTGATCAATGCAAATCAAGTCATTTTTGTCCCGAGAAGAGAGGCTAAAAAAACAGTATCCAATCGCTACAACTGATTGATTATGCAAAATACTCTGATTTGGATCTGGTCATTATTTCCACTGATGCCAAAAAGGCACTTGATCACCTGAATTGGGATTTCCTTTATGCCACATAACAAAAGATAGGTATAGGAGACATAATGAACGCATCAGTCATATTTTCTGACAGCTTTACTATAAACAATAGTACAAGACAGGACTGCTGCCCGCTCTCCCCATTGCTCCTCATTTTAAGTATGGAGGTATTAGCATTAGGCAAACCCCACTTATCTCAGGAGTGAATATTGGACCAATTTCTCAGGAGTGAATATTGGACCAATTTTAGTACAAAGTCTCTTTATACACAGATAATGTCCTTTTGATATTTTCCTCCCCTGAAACTTCAATACCTGAATTGATCAAGGAACTTAATGAATATTAATATAACATTAAAGAAGCATGATTTCATCTCTCTGGTAAACAATTGTCCATAGAAACCTCAATCTAAAGCATTTAAATATCTGTGCATCTACTTAACACCAAACCCCCATCATTTATTCTATATGAACTACACACAGCATGCAGCTGGCATACAGAGGGATTTTAATGCTTGGGGAGATTAACCATTTTCCTGGTGGAGTAGAATACAAACATTAAAAATGAGTATGCTTCCTTGGATCCTGTATGTTTTATGGTGGTTCCAATTGCTCTCACAAACACTTTCCATCAGCATGTGCAAGCTATGCTAAACTCCTTTGTATGGGGAAAGATTAAACCTCATTTGAATCATGAAGTTCCAACCAATTAATGATGGAGCGTTGGGTTTGCCTAAGGTTGAACTATACTATAAAGCTACTTGCTTGCAAAGAATACTTGATTGGCACAGAAATGGGGCAATGAAAGCCTGGGTCACAATTGATTCCCATATCCCCTCATTGGGGGCCTTATGGTGAATACCCAAAGGACAGAGACCTAATTGGATACACTCTTTTTTACTTTAATAGAACGTGTTCACTTTATGGGATGGCCACTTACAATATTGTCCTAAAATCTCCACATTGAGGTTTCCCCCATCACCTATTTAATGTAATGTTGAATTAGTGGGTGGGTTTGAGATGAGAGCTCAAAACCCAGAAAGTTAGGAACTCAGCCATACTGTACCTATCACAAGTTCTTGTGAATAGTAAACTTAAAAACAAGCATGAGCTAGAAGAGATATTGGGAGGAGTCTTTACTAAATCATTCAAATATTATAGATTGCAAAACAATTTTGCAAACTTCCCACTTCCATGACTCTTTGACCAGTTCCTCCCCCCCCCCCCCCCTTTAAAGCAATTGTGTCTTCTGGAGACTCTGATGTGCAATACATTTTTGTAGGCATATCAGGTCTTGCTGGATGCCGAAAGCAAAAATATATTCCCTCATATACAGAGAGATGGGCGAAGTAACTTGGCAGTTAGATCACTCTAGAAAGATTTCTTATTCTACCAGGTTCCTATATATTAGTAATAAACTTTTAACCCACTGGTATCTTACCCTGTCACGTATAAAAAGCCTTTTACGTAGCTATTCTGACAAATGCTGGAGGAGTTGTAGAGAGAAAACCATGTGTGGGGGAGTTGTCCTAAATTATGGCATTTCTGAGCCTCTGTGTAAAAGTTTTTTACTATACTTAAAGGTCCCAGCCTTGAGATTCAACTGTATTTTACATTAGCTATACTATACCTATTGTCAAAATGTCTGTGTAAACCTTGCTTTAGGCTTGTACAACTCTCCTTGAACTTATCATTGGAAATTACAGACTGCTCCCTCAAATTGCAGAAGAATATAGTTATTTTAGACTAAATAAATTAGATGCTTATTTTGATATAAAGTTATATTGAGACTCTAGAAGACAAATATTAGAAACTTTGCTAGAAGTCTAGTGGGGGAGCATGGTGATAACAGAGAGAGAGTTTGGCGAGTTGGGGTGAGATAAGGAGGGCCTATAGGTTGAAACTCCTGATGGGCTAATCTCCTCCCACCAACCCCCCCATGTTCTTATGCCTCCCTTTTTTTATTTATTTTCCTTCCTTTTCCTCTTTTTAGCCCTCCTATCGCATTACCTTTCAATTACCTTGATATATGGGCAATATTCCCTGTGCCTAATTTAGCTATCTTTATGTTGCTTCTAATTGTCTGAAAAGAAATGTATTTGAGTAGCTGTTCGTCAGGACCTATGTGATGGCAAAATTGATGTTTCACAGTGTACTTTGCCTTTTTCCCTGCTCTAATTTGTTGTTCTATTTTGTTTATGTTTATTAATTGTACTCTTTAATTTTTCATATCAATGAAGTTTAAAAATTGGAAAAAAAATAATGTTCTTGTATGTATATAAAACATTAGGAATTAAGAAAAATAAAAGATTTTTTCTATGAAAATGTTGTTAAAATTATATAGTTTGTCTTATTAAAAACAAGGTTTATTTAAGGTTAATTAATGCTAACAAAGACTTTCAAAACTATTGCTGGTGGAAAGCAGAAAGGTGCAAATGAAAGGTACAACTTTGATTTCTGCAAACTGTTTTACAATTTTAATTAAACATTTTTTTAAAGTACTGGCTTTCTTTCACTTTCAATATAGTAACTTGTTACTTGTTTGATGTTTTCTAGTTCATGAAGATTGCACAATGGTTAAATAAATATTGAGGGTGGACCCTATATTAAGAACTGTTATTTAAGATAAAACATTATTAGTATTTATAAAAATCAAAATTTAAAAAAATATTCTGGCTCCATCAAAAATAAAAGGAGCAAAAGGAAATAATAAAAGCAAGTCTGGCTCCTTAGATCAGTGGGTCACAGGTAGACCCGGGACATACAAATGAGGCCTCAAAAATTGTTGCATGTGTGCACATCTTGCAAAAAGGGATTCTTTTGTGAAATTGGAATAATACCAAGAAGGTGCCGATCAAATGTAGAGGCACGTGCCACTCCACATTTGTGGTCTATGGACTTACCTGTGATTGTGGCAGGATTTATTTAGGGAGAACAAAACGAAAAATATAAAGGAGATGCTATGAGCATATAAACAACATAGAAATAGGTTTGAGAACCCACAGCGTGTCTGGTCATTTTAGAGTCTATCATAACAAAGGCCCTAGCAGTTTGCGTGTTAGTATCCTAGAATGGGTACCCATTGGGGCAAATCCTCATCAGAGGCTGATTACACTGAGGCAGAAAAAAAAAGTGGATCCAGGAATTAGAAAGCCTTACTCCCAAGGGTTTAAATATAGACCTAAATCTGCAAGCATTTATGCTATAAGATATAGGTTCCTCTAACACTTGGAGGGTAAAATTCTGAAATTATCTATTAATAGGTGGTAGCCTAGCCTTTTACAACAGTATAGGGAGGGACTAACTTCACGTATGTACGGAAAGTTTTTATATGTAAGTAGGTAGGTAATTAGGTACATGAAGGGTTTTAAAGTTATATTTAAATCAATACAATTTACAGTTTTGCGGGTCCTAAACATAGTAGAAAGATTAACTCTTATTGTGGTAAAAAGGTGTTACCCTATAATATGATATGAATCTTATTATTAGGTATTAAGTATAGGTTATCAATGTTCACATCTTTATGTAGTATACCGAAGGGCAATATGGGTATTGAACAATGTAATAAAATACTTGTCTGTCATGAAAATGTGTATATTTGAATATATAATTATGTGGGTGTATAGTGAAGCTAAATAGAAGGATTAGTTCATAATGTGGTAGAAATAGTGTGTGTATGTAAACGCTAAAATGATTTTAATTTGTATTTACATATTATATATAGGGTATTAATGTGTGTATATAATTATGTATTGTTTTAAAGGTCATGAAATTGTTGCCATCATATAATAAGGAATTGTATTCACTCGATTATTGATAAGTGTGGGTATATATATTTGGGTAGTGTGTAGTGATAATTCCATGATGTGGCACAGATTTACGCAAAAGAGCTACCATATGGTGTCACGTAGGAAGGGGTTATTACTACCGCCGTCGATTTTGCTAAAAAGAATTCGAATAACATGATGAAATAGTAAACACGCCGCAGCAGCACATGGCTACTAGGCGTGTTGTGTTTACATCTTGCGTACCCTGATGCGTAACAGGAAGGGGCGGAGCTTAGATGGCTCTATTTAACAAGGGGATCCTCATATTAACTACACATCACATCCAGCATCTTGAAGAAGTTTGCTAAGGCCAAACAAAATGCGTAGACAGGATGGTCTACCTCTCTGCATTCTAAAAGGAGGATTTTTATACGTTTTTTACGAATTTGCCAAGTTGGTATACAGAGACACAAGGGGAGTGGTGGTCGTTACCTGCTGATCCATGTGGAGCTGAACTCTTGGAAAGAGTGTGTCAAGGCTTTTTAACAAGGCATTTCATTGTTTTATCTCTTGTAAGTGCAATAGATTGTGTGCACTAATAAATGTTACATACGTTTATACCTTGAATCGTGGATGCGCTTTGTGTTCTTATCTTCCAGTGTACTTAAAGCCTGAACACTCCTTTGTGCTCAGTGAATGTGGAAGCTGCACCAAAGATTTGTTACTAAGGGAGAAGCTATCCAACCTACAGGAGCTTTGACTCTACATATAAAGTATCTAACAATACTCCCAGAGTCATGAATGAGAGTTAACAAAGTGGGCTTTTATTATCATTATAAATAATATTGGTGTTAAGATCATTATTAGTATCACTATCATTATTAGTGAAAGTGTTGATATCATAACAACATATTAAAGTGACTCAAGATTTTACATTTAATCAGTATAACTGACAGTATACAGTTATAATTTGCGTTATATCTATTAATTGTACGTGTCTGTGCGCAGCCTAATAGTGTCGTGGACAATTTTAATTAAACATTTTTTTAAGGTACTGGCTTTCTTCATTTACATGGTGTCCAAAATTGAATCGTGATGCCCTGTTAAAATCTAAAAAATCATCAGATAAAAATCAAAAGAGGATGGTTTCTGTATATGAGTTTTCTAGACAGAGTGATCAGGTGTTGAAAATAATACAGAGACACTGGGGCATCCTTAGGAGATGTAACTCATAAGTTGAGGAATTTGATAAATTTCCCATGCCTGCTTATAAGCGGAGTAAAAGCCTTAGAGATTCTCTAATACGGGCTGATATTGGCTCTGCCAAATCTGTATCTCAACAGTTCATCACCAAACAAAATTTTGGTTGTTTCCCTTGTCTTGGGTGTAGTAACTGTAGTTGCATTGTGAAAAGTCCCTATTTTTCACATCCACATAGTGGGTACAAATTTTATTACAGGGATTTTTTCACTTGCAACAGCAGTTACGTTATATATATGATCAAGTGTCCATGTGGGAAGGCCTACATTGGTGAGTCCACTAGGAGGGTACGAGATAGAATAACCGAACATAAGAGTAACATTAGGTGTGGTAAATTGTCAGCTCCTGTGGCCTATCATTTTTTGGCAGCAGGCCATCAAATAAGCCAGCTTCGCTTCCAGGTGATTGAACAGGTGAACAGGTGAAGGTCCCCAGAAGGGGTGGGAACAGGGAAGTTTTACTCAAGCAACGAGAGTCCTTTTGGATTTTCCACCTTGACACCTTGGAACCGAAGGGGCTTAACAGAGAAATAGATTGGTCAGTATTTTATTAATATTAACATTTTTTCTATTACTCTTTTTTCAAAACAATTCTGCTTTGTCACATTGAAGTTAAAAGTAATTAAATTGTAAATAATGATTATATCTAGACTGGTGGGTTCAACATTTAACATTGTTTGAATTTGTAATTGAGGCTTCATAGCTGTTTGTTTTTAATTGCACTTATTTTTTAGGAGATTATACACTTATGGGGCCGCTAGATGGCGCTGTCCCCTTACTGTTGCATTATTAGAAAGATTGTAAGGGTTAAATCCCAGGTAAGCTATTTAAACAGGTGTATCTTTATAGGTATTGATCACATGATTAAGGGGCACATTGCCCCGAAACGTCGTGGCTGTTGGACCTTGCTTTCTCTAAAATAAAGTAAATCACTTTTGGCAAACTGTTGAGCTTCCATCCTTTGTTTTTTGCTACTGTTATAAATGCCATACGGGACACCACACCTATGTCTTTAAAGTAAATTCCAAAAAATGATGATGGCAGCACACCAAAATGGTTCCAATATCAAAATTTATTTGAACATCTACATAAGAAAAAAATCAAGAACAACGTTTCGGGTGTTACCCCTTAATCATGTTGTACAATATGATTAAGGGTTAACACCCGAAATGTCGTTCTGGCTGGATCATGAAGCCATAGTCTTTACACTTTGTTCAGATACCACTCACCTCTCATACGTCCTGGAGACTGCCAAAAAAAATTACTTTCAGTATTGGTAGAGTAGGTATCTATGGCCTTCCCTTTCTGGACATTCTTATTTATTTTGCGATCCCAAATCATGTTGAAATCACCTTCAAGGATAAGTGTTTCTACTTTAATATGATCTAGTTTAGTCAATAAACCTTTTAATAAACTGGGTTGGGATTGATTTGGGCATAGATTTTAAACAACGTGAATAATTACCCATTAAGCTTACATATTAAGATTAGGTATCTACCATCTAGCATCTGTTTCAAGGTGAGTCTGTTCTACACCTATACTGTTATGAAACAGAATAGTCACTCCCCTTGATTTCTCGGCAAAGGATGAATATACATAGTTGAGATATTCAGATGACCTATAGGGGTTAGACAAGGTAGTTGGCCAGTGGGTTTCCTGTACAAATATGACTGTTGCCTTAAGGGGCCTAATGAAGTTGGTCAGTAAGCTTAATTTGGTTTAAGAGTTTAGACTCTTGGCATTCAGAGGGGTGAAGGTTAAAGGGACAGTATACTATAAAATGGTTTTTCCCTTAATGGGTTTCAAATTACTTTTTTTAACAGCTGCAGAGTATAAAAATGTATGAGATTTGCTTTTTAAGGCTTATTTGTGTATATGAATGAGCTGATTTTGTGTTTTGAAGCCACAACCTATTAAAATGGGTTGAGCTTGTAGGTATAATCGGATCTCATTACTTTATCACATTGTTAAGAATAACAAGTGTAAGGTACACAAAAAAATTATAAGCACTAGGAGACACTAATTGTACAAACAAATGAGGTCAGGGTAATGATAATAGACTTAAGTGCTACAAAACAATCGCATAGACTGTACAAAATTCAAAGGATAATCTGAACAATTAAAAAGATAGGTACGTAAACTATATATCCAGTGAAAGCATAGGCGCTACTTTACACTGCCTAGGAAGGAAGTTTGTAGACAGATTACCTCCTTAGCCCCCATTACAGAGAAAGAAATATATAAGAGGGGGAGGGTAGAGAGTTCAGTTTATAGTGGAATACATCTAAAGAATAAATAATCTTTCCTGAGATATCCCCCACAGCTGAATCAAAGTGTGGCAAATAATTAGCAAATGGAATTACTACCACCTTAAGGGGGAATTTAAAAGTAATTAGAAATGAAACTATAATCAGATCTAAATTTAATTAAGGATAAGATCTTATCGTCTAACAATTAGACGGAAACTTAAAGTAGAACTATGTCTCACATCTACATTTAAGGGATAGTGGCAAACTATGGCCTAGATTTAGAGTTGGGCGGTAGCCGTGAAAACCAACGTTAGAGGCTCCTAACGCTGGTTTTTACCGCCCGCTGGTATTTGGAGTCAGTCAGGAAAGGGTCTAACGCTCACTTTCCAGCCGCGACTTTTCCATACCGCAGATCCCCCTACGCCATTTGCGTATCCTATCTTTTCAATGGGATCTTTCTAACACCGGTATTTAGAGTCTTGGCTGAAGTGAGCGTTAGAAATCTAACGACAAAACTCCAGCCGCAGAAAAAAGTCAGTAGTTAAGAGCTTTCTGGGCTAACGCCGGTTCATAAAGCTCTTAACTACTGTGCTCTAAAGTACACTAACACCCATATACTACCTATGTACCCCTAAACCGAGGTCCCCCCACATCGCCGCCACTCTATTAAATTTTTTTAACCCCTAATCTGCCGACCGCCACATACGTTATCCTTATGTAGCCCTAATCTCCTGCCCCTAACACCGCCGACCCCTATATTATATTTATTAACCCCTAACCTGCCCCCCACAACGTCGCTGCCAGCTACCTACAATAATTAACCCCTAATCTGCTGACCGCAAAGCGCCGCCACCTACGTTATCCTTATGTACCCCTAATCTGCTGCCCCTAACACCGCCGACCCCTATATTATATTTATTAACCCCTAACCTGCCCCCCACAACGTTGCCGCCAGCTACCTACAATAATTAACCCCTAATCTGCTGACCGCAAAGCGCCGCAACCTACGTTATCTTTATGTACCCTTAATCTGCTGCCCCTAACACCGCCGACCCCTATATTATATTTATTAACCCCTAACCTGCCCCCCACAACATCGCCGCCAGCTACCTACAATAATTAACCCCTAATCTGCCGACCGCAAAGCGCCGCCACCTACGTTATCCTTATGTACCCCTAATCTGCTGCCCTAACACTGCCGACCCCTATATTATATTTTTTTAACCCCTAATCTGCCCCCCACAACGTCGCCGCCAGCTACCTACAATAATTAACCCCTAATCTGCCGACCGCACCTCACCGCTACTATAATAAATGTATTAACCCCTAAAGCTAAGTCTAACAATAACACTAACACCCCCCTAAGTTAAATATAATTTAAATCTAACGAAATAAATTAACTATTATTAAATAAATTATTCCTATTTTAAACTAAATACTTACCTGTAAAATAAACCCTAATATAGCTACAATATAACGAATAATTATATTGTAGCTATTTTAGGATTAATATTTATTTTACAGGCAACTTTGTATTTATTTTAACCAGGTACAATAGCTATTAAATAGTTAATAACTATTTAATAGCTAAAATAGTTAAAATAATAACAAAATTACCTGTAAAATAAATCCTAACCTAAGTTACAATTAAACCTAACACTACACTATCATTAAATAAATTAAATACAATACCTACAAATAACTACAATTAAATAAACTAACTAAAGTACAAAAAATAAAAAAGAACTGTTACAAAAAATAAAAAAATATTTACAAACATTAGAAAAATATTACAACAATTTTAAACTAATTACACCTACTCTAAGCCCCCTAATAAAATAACAAAGACCCCCAAAATAAAAAAATGCCCTACCCTATTCTAAATTAAAAAAGTTCAAAGCTCTTTTATCTTACCAGCCCTGAAAAGGGCCCTTTGCGGGGCATGCCCCAAATTATTCAGCTCTTTTGCCTGTAAAAAAAAAAACATACAATACCCACCCCCAACATTACAACCCACATACCCCTAATCTAACCCAAATCCCCCTTAAATAAACCCTGAAGATCTTCCTACCTTATCTTCACCATACCAGGTTCACCAATCCGTCCTCCGAAGTCTTGATCCAAGCCTCCGAAATCTTCATCCAAGCCCAAGCGGGGGCTGGCGATCCATAATCCGGCTGAAGTCTTCTATCAAGCGGTGGCTGAAGAGGTCCAGAAGAGGCTCCAAAGTCTTCATCCTATCTGGGAAGAAGACCCCCAAAATAAAAAAATGCCCTACCCTATTCTAAATTAAAAAAGTTCAAAGCTCTTTTATCTTACCAGCCCTGAAAAGGGCCCTTTGCGGGGCATGCCCCAAATTATTCAGCTCTTTTGCCTGTAAAAAAAAAAACATACAATACCCACCCCCAACATTACAACCCACATACCCCTAATCTAACCCAAATCCCCCTTAAATAAACCCTGAAGATCTTCCTACCTTATCTTCACCATACCAGGTTCACCAATCCGTCCTCCGAAGTCTTGATCCAAGCCTCCGAAATCTTCATCCAAGCCCAAGCGGGGGCTGGCGATCCATAATCCGGCTGAAGTCTTCTATCAAGCGGCGGCTGAAGAGGTCCAGAAGAGGCTCCAAAGTCTTCATCCTATCCGGGAAGAAGAGGAGATCCGGACCAGCAACCATCTTGATCCAAGCGGCATCTTCTATCTTCATCCGAAGACGAACGGCTCCATCTTGAAGACCTCCGACGCGGATCCATCCTCTTCTTCCGACGTCCAACTGAAGAATGAAGGTTCCTTTAAGGGACGTCATCCAAGATGGCGTCCCTCGAATTCCGATTGGCTGATAGGATTCTATCAGCCAATCGGAATTAAGGTAGGAAAATTCTGATTGGCTGATGGAATTAGCCAATCAGATTCAAGTTCAATCAGATTGGCTGATTGGATCATAATCAGAATATTCCTACCTTAATTCCGATTGGCTGATAGAATCCTATCAGCCAATCCGAATTCGAGGGACGCCATCTTGGATGACGTCATTTAAAGGAACCGTCATTCGGCGAGTAGGCGTCGTTAGAAGAGGATGGATCCGCGTCGGCTGGGAAGAAGATGGCTCCGCTCCAGAAGAAAGAAGATTGAAGATGCTGCTTGATAGAAGACTTCATCCCGATGATGGACTTCCGACTTCAGCCCGATGATGGATTTCTTCAGCCGCCGCTTGGATCCAGACTTCAGCCCAAGGATGGACGTCACTCTTCAGCCCCCCGCTTGGGCTTGGATCAAGACATCGGAGGACAGATCGGGACCCGGTGAGGTGAAGACAAGGTAGGGAGATCTTCAGGGGCTTAGTGTTAGGTTTATTTAAGGGGGGTTTGGGTTAGATTAGGGGTATGTGGGTGGTGGGTTGTAATGGGGGGTATTGTATGTTTTTTTTTTACAGGCAAAAGAGCTGAATTCTTTGGGGCATGCCCCACAAAGGGCCCTTTTCAGGGCTGGTAAGGTAAAAGAGCTTTTCTATTTTAATTTTAGAATAGGGTAGGGCATTTTTTTATTTTGGGGGGCTTTGTTATTTTATTAGGGGGCTTAGAGTAGGTGTAATTAGTTTAAAATTGTTGTAATATTTTTCTAATGTTTGTAAATATTTTTTTATTTTTTTGTAACTTAGTTCTTTTTTATTTTTTGTACTTTAGTTAGTTTATTTAATTGTATTTATTTGTAGATATTGTATTTAATTAATTTATTGATAGTGTAGTGTTAGGTTTAATTGTAGATAATTATAGGTATTGTATTTAATTAATTTATTGATAGTGTAGTGTTAGGTTTAATTGTAACTTAGGTTAGGATTTATTTTACAGGTAATTTTGTAATTATTTTAACTATTTTAGCTATTAAATAGTTCTTAACTATTTAATAGCTATTGTACCTGGTTAAAATAAATACAAAGTTGCCTGTAAAATAAATATTAATCCTAAAATAGCTACAATATAATTATAATTTATATTGTAGCTATATTAGGGTTTATTTTACAGGTAAGTATTTAGCTTTAAATAGTAATAATTTATTTAATAAGAGTTAATTTATTTCATTAGATTTAAATTATATTTAATTTAGGGGGGTGTTAGTGTTAGGGTTAGACTTAGCTTTAGGGGTTAATCCATTTATTACAGTAGCGGCGAGATTCGGTCGGCAGATTAGGGGTTAATAATTGAAGTTAGGTGTTGGCGATGTTAGGGAGGGCAGATTAGGGGTTAATACTATTTATTATAGGGTTATTGAGGCGGGAGTGAGGCGGATTAGGGGTTAATAACTTTATTATAGTAGCGGTGAAATGCGGTCGGCAGATTAGGGGTTAATTATTGTAGGTAGCTGGGGGCGATGTTGTGGGGGGCAGATTAGGGGTTAATAAATATAATATAGGGGTCGGCGGTGTTAGGGGCAGCAGATTAGGGGTACATAGGGATAATGTAGGTTGCGGCGGTATACGGAGCGGCAGATTAGGGGTTAATAATAAAATGCAGGGGTCAGCGATAGCGGGGGCGGCAGATTAGGTGTTAATAAGTGTAAGGTTAGGGGTGTTTAGACTCGGGGTACATGTTAGGGTGTTAGGTGCAGACGTAGGAAGTGTTTCCCCATAGGAAACAATGAGGCTGCGTTAGGAGCTGAACACTGCTTTTTTGCAGGTGTTAGGTTTTTTTTCAGTCCAGTAAAGAAGAAAGTACCCGGGGAGCTCTGATTAAAATCCAAAGTGCTTTATTTATACATATTCATTAAAATTTCTTGCAGCAGCAAACTCAACAAACAAAGTGATCCGTGTGCTTATTGTCAAACACACATTTCCACTGAGGTAGCGTCAGAGGGTCAGCTGACGCGTTTCGGCCAATAGCCGTAGTCAAAGCTGTATGACCCCCTCACACACCTCCATGCTTTAAAAAACATTAGGTTATTTCTCATTGGTTAAATAAAACATGACGCTACTCCATTGCTATCGATAATACATTTCAATGCAATCAGTGAAACAAATTACTTTCTGTATACATTTATAAATTTATTATACACATTTTGTCTATTAGCATTTGTTACTAAGTAAACTTTCCTAGTAATTCGTTAGACCGCTGCTGCTGAACTCTTTACTCATTTGTTATACATCTCCCTGTGCTTTTTTCTTCCATATTCTTTTGCTCTATGACAAAGTGGTTGATCTCAATGTAAATTTTCTTTTGTCTCCTAATGATTGGGTTTTATGATATATCGAATTATATTTGCTCAAATTAACCTACTTTTGTTTTATTTATTTATTTTTCTATTACTTTTCATAAAGAAGCAAGAAGATTATAGCTTTTAATTTCAATAGATTATCAGAAGGAATGTGATATGATACTCCTGTTTTATTAGCCATTTTCTTTCTGTCTTAATTTCCTCTTAATTTAAATTTCTGAAATTTAATAAACAATTCACTTGTTTTAATAAGTCTACACATATTTATTTTTATTTTTATTTTCAAGAAAGTAATAACTTTGTATATATGATTTTTTAAAAATTAATAGTTTCCCAGTTTCATTCACTGCCAGAAGTTTATTACATCAGATTCCAGATTTAGACCCTTCGGGAATCTGGTCTGCAGTTTTATCATCCAGTAAACTTCTTGTTACTTAATCTAAGTCTCCTCCTCTAGCTGGTACCCTAACTTTCTGGATTATAGTCCATCTCAACGTATTTGGACTTTTATTATGTTTCCTCGTGAAATGTTCTATAAGGGGAGTAGTCATAGTTCCTGTTTTAATATTTGTGACATGCTCACGTATCCTGCTTCTTAGGGTACCAGCTAGAGGAGGAGACTTAGATTACATCTTAAGTAAACAAGAAGTTTACTGGATGATAAAACTGCAGACCAGATTCCCGAAGGGTTTAAATCTGGAATCTGATGGGCCGTTTTTGTTGTCCAATCATAATCCCAGATAGAGACACCTTCTGAAGACATGCGCAGTAGCTTGGTGAACACGCCGAGATTGTCAGGTATTTAAGTTCACATTCTTTATATGTCTATTATCACCTGATGAAACAGTCATGTACTGAGAAATGCATTGTGAATAAATTGTATTGATTTTTAACCTAAACCTTGAGCGTCTGGTTATCCTCTGTATTTTTTTTTTCTGGATCCTTTTTCTGTTTGAATCTGTGAGCCTTAGAAACCTCAGCGGTGCCGTTTGTTTGTTCTACGTCGGATCTTGCAGTGAAGGCTGTAGCCGGATTGCAAGTTAGCTGGACAACTCTGATAGTTCAGCCTGCCTCATTTGCACTGTTGAGTGCATCGTGTTTGTGAGTATTGTGTATACACTTTACTTTTGTTTTGGTGTCCATCACAACATACTTCAATATTGGAGCGCTCTCTTTTATCTCATCTCTATAGATCACTCTGCCCACTTGTTGGGAAAAACGTATCGTTTGAAGAAAAGCAGATTTTGATGAACATTGCTCTTTATTGAACTTTTCACTTCATTGGATTAGTATCCATTTATGTTGATATTTTTTAGTATCAACCATCTGTTTGGGTTATAACACTGTTTCAGCACATACACATATGTGCTGGCACTTTTAATATTGTTATCAGTTTATATTGGCGCAGCCAGTTTATTTGAAATTTGTTCATAAATATCTTTTGTTTGTTGAGCAGAAGACACTGCTAATCTTGTTGCTGGGAGAATGAGGACAGGAAGACCAAAGAATAGCTTCCCTCTGGGTATTAATGTGTCCCTTATTGTAGTATGTAGGCAAAGTTGTGAAAAAAAACCTAAAGGCAGTGTGTTCCTTAAATGCTGGAGGAGAGCATAGCTGAGCACTGGTGGTGACTTCAATAGATTAGCTGTGTGCATGTTGCGCCATCTAGAAAAAGAAGTAGGCCAGATAAAATGACGGTTTGCACACTTCAAACAGTGATTGCTAGGCCCAGCAGGCCTGTTGCAATTACAGCAGTCTTTCCCATGATTTTTTCCTACCCCACAGAATACCTGTCAGGGCAAATCTCCTTTCACACAGGGTCACTCAGTATCGGCTGTCGGGCAGCTCATTCGCTAAAGCAGGAAAACAGTCCCAGGCAGCAGCTGCTGGGATGTGCCACCAGATTACGTTCCTCACCAAAGCGGTCTTCAGACAGTGCAGATGGAGACTAACACTCCACATAAATGTTTCCAAACTGGTAGTCGTGTCCGACTCATGTCTGAATTCAAGCTCCATGTTTGTTGCACTGTGGTCCGGAGACTGCATAGGCCCTGATTCCCTCTGATTTCGGGCTGCATCTTAGAGCTATATCTGTCTAGTCTAGACCTGTATAGGATTGCTAAGGCTGCCCCCAGAATAAAAGCTATCCCCAGAATAGTCACAAGCCAGCCCAAATTGTAAAAAGTGGATTTTTCAATTACTTATATATGAAAAGATATTGCTAATAGCCGGAGTTGAACCAAAACATGTCTGAGCTGCTCGGCTGCTAACTCCGCTGCCCCATTTAAAAATAAAAATAAAAATTACATTACAGTATTTGAAGCTTTTGTTGCTGTTTATGGAATTTCTGTTTTTTTTTAAAAAAACAATTATTAATTAAACTGCTGGTTAAGGTTTGCATGCCAGTGCCAGGAGTGTATTGTGGAGAATTAATCTGATCAGCAAATAAGATATGGGGGCTGATTTATCAAATGTCGGGTGGACATGATTTACTGTAGCAAATCATGTCTGCCCAACATCGATAAATGCCGAACGCATACGCTGTCGGTATTTATCATTGCACAAACATTTCTGGTGAAATGCTTGTGCAATGCCACCCCCTGCACATTTGTTCGAGGCCAATCGGCCGCTAGCAGGGGAGTCAATAATCCCGATCCTATCTGATCGGATTATTGCAGTCCGCCACCTCTGAGGTGGCAGACGAGTTAAGAAGCAGTGGTCTTAAGACCGCTGCTTCTTAACTTCTGTTTCTGGCGAGCTTGAAGGCTCGCGTGGAATAACCAGCATCCGCTGCTTAGTAAATCGGCCCCATGACGTTGTGAGACCATTTGATGACAGATACTTGTGTCAAGGATTTGATGATGCCTGAGAGTTCAGCCATTGTAGCCTTTGGGGTCTATGTATCAAAGGTCTTGCGGGCCTGATCCGACAGTGCAGATCAAGTCCGCAAGACCTCGCAGTCAATGGGCCGCCAGCAGGGAGGTGTCAATCAACCTGATCATACTCGATCGGGTTGAATTGTGGCGATTCCTGTCTGCCTGCTCACAACAGGCGGACAGGGCTATGGAGCAGCGGTCTTTAGATCGCTGCTTCATAACTGCTGTTTCTGGCGAGTCTGAAGACTCGCCAGAAACACGGGCCCACAAGCTCTATACGGAGCTTGATAAATGGGCCTCATAGTCTCAAAATTCTTATTTCTTTCTATGTGTTTTTATAATCCATTTGGCAGCTACTCTAATCCAGATGGTTGTATGGAATTTCTGATGAGGGATTTTTCCTGATTGTAATAAGAAATTAAATTTGACAAAGACAATGTTATGGAAAAAAAGTATAGATTTGTATACAAAGCCATGGAGTTTCGTTAATTTTAAAGTGAAAGTAAAGCAGGAATGGTTTATCCCACAGAGGCAGATTTTGTGTTAAGACCATATATATTAACGCTGATGTTCATTTTAGATTATTTCAAGCATAAACAGGCTCATTTATTGGCATTAGTTTAGATGTTATAATGTGAGAATAAAGACAGACGGACCTGACTGACCTTGCAATATGTTATCGCTGGCCCCATCTGCACTGTTCCTACTGAAGCAGTGACGGTAGCTTATTACAGCACATCTCCTACACTCTAATTATTTGAGGAAATAAATTAACCAGGAGCCTTGCTTCAAAAGCTGTACATAAAGGGGCCAATTTACCATTAGACATACGCTGTCAGCATTTACCATTAGACAAGCAGTACTGGTGAACTGCTTGTGCAATGCCGCCCCCTGCAGATTCATGGCCAATTGGCCGCTAGCAGGGGTGTCAATCTACCCGATCGTATAGGATTGGGTTGATTGCTGTCCACCGCTCAGAGCAGGCGGCAAGTTAAGGCTTGCGTGGAAACAAGGGGAACAGGGGCTATTCGGCCCTTGTTAAATCAGCCCCATAGCCTGTACTAGTGCTAGCTCCCATGCTGCTGGATGCTCTCTGCTCACAGGCAGTGAGCTGATGCACCAATATTGGGCCAGATTAAGAGCAGAGCACTGGTAGTATAGGTGAAGCGCATCACATTGCATTGAAGCTTTGTGCTCATGAGTGCATGCTTCCAAAGGCTCCAATGGGAGGCTCGTTCTTATGCCATTAGAAACAGCAGAGAACCGAACACAGTGAAGGGGGTAAGTAGCGTAGCCATGGGTAGCAAATTTTAAGTATATTTGTATATGAATATATACATTTAGCTTTATGTGTTTGTGTATATATACATATTAACACATAGATATATATGTATATAAGCATAAACATATATATTTCCAGTGAAATCACAGTCAATATAGACTGCAATTTAAAGGTACTTTTCATTGCCGTTTTTTCACCCCACATCCGCACACTTTAACCCCATAAAACTGCATCGTGCAGTTCTTATTTAAAAAAATAAAGATGATACTATTTTTTGTTTATTTTAAACACTACACTTTATTTTGGGGGCATTTGGGGGACATTTTTTAAATTAACCAGAGGTTTTGATATCCTCAAAATTTGGCCTGTTAGGGAGGCCTGAGGACAGGTTTGAAAACCAGTGATCTCGACATTACTGGTATGCTTTTTGAAAAAAATTAAATGTACCTGAAACCCAACTTTGTTCTTTAGGATTCAGACAGAGAAAGGAATTTTAAACAACTTTCTATTTTACTTCTATTTTCTAATTTGATTTGTTCTCATGGTATCCTTTGTTGAAAAGCATACCTAGGTAGACTCAGGAGCTGCTTATTGATGGATGAACATATATGCCACATTTAATTGGCTCACCCATGTGCATTGCCATTTATTTAAGAAAGGATACCAAGAGAATGAAACAAATTAGATAGCAGAAGCAAAACCATGACCGTGAGAGAGAGCTCAAAAGAGTGGGGGATAGAGAGAGCAAAAGAGTGGGGGTTAGAGAGAGTAAAAGATAGGGGAGAGAGCACAAAAGAGAGGGGGGGGGAGAGCAAAAGAGAGGGGAGAGAGAGAGAGAAAAAGAGAGGGGGAGAGAGAGAGCAAAAGAGAGGGGAGGGAATGAGAGAGAGAGAGAGGGGGGGGGGAGAGAGAACAAAAGAGAGGGGGAGAGACAGCAAAAGAGAGGGGGTGAGAGCGAGCAAAAGAGGGGGATATAGAGAGCCAAAGAGAGGTAGAGAGACAGCAAAAGAGAGGGAGAGAGACAGCAAAAGAGAGGGGGGGGGAGAGAGAGCAAAATAAAGGGGAGAGAGAGAGAGGGGGGAAACTGAGCATAAGAGAGGGGGGAGAGAGAGAGGGCAAAAGAGAGGGGGAGAGAGAGAGCAAAAGAGAAGGGGAGAGAGACAGCTAAAGAGAGGGAGAGAGACAGCAAAAAAGAGGGGAGAGAGAGCAAAAGAGGGGGATAGAGAGAGCAAAAGAGAGGGAGGGAGAGAGAGGAAAAGAGTGGGGGAGAGAGACAGCTAAAGAGAGGGAGAGAAACAGCAAAAGAGAGGGGGAGAGAGAGCAAAACAAAGGGGAGATAGAGAGAGAGAGAGAGAGAGAGAGAGAGGAAAAGAGGGGGGGGTAGAGAGAGCAAAAGAGAGGGAGAGAGACAGCAAAAGATAGGGGGAGAGCGAGAAAAAGAGTGGGGGATAGAGAGAGTAAAAGATAGGGGAGAGAGAGAGCCTAAAAGAGAGGGGGAAAAGAGCAAAAGAGAGGGGAGAGAGAGAAAAAGAGAGGGGGAGAGAGAGAGAAAAAAAGAGAGGGGAGGAAATGAGAGAGAGAGAAGAAAAGAGAGGGGGAGAGAGAGAGAGAAAAAGAGAGGGTGGTGAGAGTGAGCAAAAGAGGGGGGATAGAGAGATCAAAAGAGAGGTAGAGAGACAGCAAAAGAGAGGGGAGAGAGAGACAGCAAAATAGAGGGGGAGAGAGAGCAAAAGAAAGGGGAGGGAGAGCGAGCAAAAGAGGGGGGATAGGGAGAGCAAAAGAGAGGGAGAGAGACAGCAAAAGAGAGGGAGAGAGACAGCAAAAGAGAGGGGGGATAGAGAGAGCAAAAGAAAGGGGAGTGAGAGAGAGAGAGAGAGAGGGGGGAAACTGAGCATAAGAGAGGGGGGAGAGGGAGGGCCAAAGAGAGGGGGAGAGAGATAGAGCAAAAGAGAGGGGGAGAGAGAGAGAGAAAAAGAAGGGGATAGAGAGAGCAAAAGATGGGTGAGATAGACAGCAAAAGAGATGGAGAGAGACAGCAAAAGAGAGATGAGAGAGAGCAAAAGAAATGGGAGAGAGAGAGCAAAAGAGAGGGAGAGAGCAAAAGAGAGGGAGAGAGAGAGCAAAAGAGTGGGGGAGAGAGACAGCTAAAGAGAGGGAGAGAGACAGCAAAAGAGAGGGGGAGAGAGAGCAAAAGAAAGGGGAGAGAGAGAGAGAGAGAGAGAGAGAGAGAGAGAGAGAGGGAGGAAAAGAGGGGGGGTAGAGAGAGCAAAAGAGAAGGAGAGAGACAGCAAAAGATAGGGGAGAGAGAGAGCAAAAGAAAGGGGAGAGGGGGCGGAGCCAACTCTGAAGCCGGACGGTCACACTTTTCAGCAGCTCCTACCATACTTTCTATAAAAGATTAATCTAGCGACCGTCTGTGGCCATTCATCCTACTATAAAGCTTCTAAAGCTGGTCTAATAGCACAGCAGCGCTCAACAGCCACTTTCCCTAGGAGCGGCACCTTATTTACAGACTTTTCCTACCCTGATATGTCCTTCGCTGGCTGCGCAGCTTACGGCGGCCATCTTGTGGCCTAACTGACACCTCCACTTGGGAGCCAAACTAACTGTGTGACTTTATCTTTATCCCCTACCATAAGGGACCGCTATCCCCTCTCAGCATGGAAGACGCTGAGCGCATATTGGGGCGAATGCATGAGTTCATAGAGGCGTGCAGAGGTGCGTTCAGATGTCAGCCCGATATGGAGTCTCCACAACCAGCAGCGACAATCTCACCTCATGCCGCCTACTCTTACAAACCTCCTCTCAAGGGTAGAGATACTGCGGACCTACAGACTGCACCACCTGAGAGTCATCAGCCCCTGTATGAGGTCAGCCCAGCTTGCGAACCACCCGATGCAGATACGAACGGAGCAGATGCAAATTGGCTAGTGTCTTGTGTCGGGACTTGTAATGATCACAGGAAACCGAAACCGGTGCGGTCTGGCCGATCCGATAGAGCAGGCACCCAAAGAGACTCTCACTTTTTAAAAGTAGAAGTGTCCCCCCATCCGGAGGGTCTTACCCAGTGTGGCCTATCTTCCAAGGGTTGGGAATCTATTTGCTGCAGTTGCATATGGAGTCTAACTGTGGCGTTTCATTTCTACTCACAAGGCTCTCCCTGCCGTAATAGCTTGCCACCTCCTGCTATCAATCGGAGAGGAATAGGTTGACAGCCCAAAATGTAGCGGATCCTGCTGTCACACCTGACATTAAAAGCGGGGCACAGTTTGATCCGCCGTTATATCTCGCCTCTGGACAGATCCCCAAAGTTAGTTAACTGTACACAAAGTTTTACAGATGCGGAATGTCAGTTATACTTCCATCTATGTCATCTCATTTAAAGTTGTTATTTACACTCTGTTTGCCATTTCACTGCTTATGTTATATACCCTGCAGTAGAGGGTTTGTTCCCTCTCTATATTTATAGCCTAGGATTTTAATCTGCTCCGATAGTATAATTACACAGATTTCAAGTAACTTTGAATGCCTAAATAGATATAGCTGATCTCATAATCTATGGAACTCTAGGTGCTTATCTCCAATTCCAGGAGTGCTATCAAATACAATATACCTGTCTACCTGTTATGCTGATAATGATATGACCTATTATAGGTATAGCCCAATACCATAATGGCCTCTCATTTTTTTTATCCTAAGGTGACAAGATGATCGGCAGCGTTACTACCTCATTAATATGTTTGGGTGTCTGATGATGACTGAGACAGTTACTTAGATAATTATTCTAGGCCTATGACAATCATCTTTGTATTTAGAACCATATAATAGTTGTGATTATAGTGCAGCGTACTTTTTCTCTTCACATACTTCAGACCACCTTGAGACGAAGTAGTAGCCTATTTTTGTACATACATACACATACCTAGCCCAACGATTGCAGTAACTTCTCAATGCAATTGTCTACATAATTTGAAATCAACATATTTCTATCTTATTAGGTCTATAGTATAGTTCTAAGAGTTGGTGTCTGCATTGAAGGTATTTGTGGATGTTTCGCCTCATCTTTCACTTTTGTCAAATATAATGAGGAGTCATGTATGCACATTTTATTTTAAGCCAATGTCGGATATTGTGTATTGCGTTTTCCCCCTCTAACAGTTTTGTGCGCTTGTTGATTTGCCTTCCTGTCCCTGGGTGCCGGGCCCGTATCCGGGGGGAGGGAGCAAATATATTTTTCCCAAAGGTGAGGCGCTCTAATGTATTCTGATGTTTTGCTAGTTGCCCTTACATTGCCCTATCTACATTCTGCACTCCATTTGTTATTTAGTCCCTTACTACAATCTGAAGACACACAATTATGCTGATTGTTGCCTATATTCTATTCATCCTGTTCACCCTTTACCTTGTTTTTGCCCAGCAGCGGTCAAGGCAATAACGCAGACTGCATTGCATTGTACCCCCCTCTTTTGTGTCGCTGTGGGCTGCCTTCATTAATAGGAGTGGGTTACCTCCTCTTTTAAACGCCTGAGTTACCTCTCACTGCTGGATGGACCTGCACCAACACCATACTAAATAGTCTTTCCCCCTAGGATATCACAATGGAACTACATTACCCAGGTACCTATAGCTCTAGATCCTTAGACTTTATTATGGTAGAGATAACATCAGTCCCCATATAATCAGTCCATCCGTGTGGCCATGGTGCTTTATTTACTTGCAGTTCGTTCACCATGAGTCAGAAAGCTGTGGCATACGTTACCCTTCTAAAGATACATGATTCTTTGACGAAACCTGCTTACTATGTTTTACCACCTCCTACCCCCCCCCAGTATATAATATACCTCCTACTTTGGGAGGGTTAACTTTGCGGTTTTTCTTGTCTATACCGCATCCCCAATTACTCCTTCCATACAGTTATTTATTCCCTTCATCTCACTATCATTACCACCTCCTCCCCCCCCACCACCATAAAGAACCTCCTTTTACAGGAGGGCTACCTACGCGGCTTATCTTTTCTATGCCGCATCTTCTTCATAGCTCTTTCTCAATAGCACCATATGTCTTTATTCCATAATAACCCTTATTGTTTCGCACCCTAACTATCTTCTTTAACTCAGTTACAAAATTATTCTAATTAGACATATATCCAAAAGAGACTAGTCTTACCATCCTATTTCCTCTAGACATCATTTTAGAAGACAGAAGCCCAAAGGTGGCTTATTTTATTAAGAGAGGAAAATACTATAAAGCAGAAAACGAGGTTTCAGTTTTACCTGTTACATATAAATATAGAGAGATTACTTTGGGTTTTCTCATGAACAGTTTTTATCTATATGTGACCACAGAATAGTTTTGAATTCCAAAATATTGTCATGGTTTGAAAGAATGTTTTTGAATGTTTATGTAACATGTTTATTTGATGTTGTTTTGTCAATAACCTCAATAAAAAACTTATTTAAAAAAAAAAAAAAGAAAGAAAGGGGAGAGAGAGCAGAAACAGGCGTATAGAGAGAGCAAAAGAGAGGGAGAGAGACAGCAAAAAAGAGGGAGAGAGACAGCAAAAGAGAGGAAGAGAGAGAGCAAAAGAGAGGGGAGAGAGAGCAAAAAGAGGGGAAGAGAGAGAGAGCAAAAGAGAGGGGGGAGAGCACAAAAAAGAGGGGGAGAGAGAGCGCAAAAAAGAGGGGGGGAGAGAGCGCAAAAGAGAGGGGGAGAGAGCGCAAAAGAGAGGGGGAAGAGAAAGCAAAATAGAGGGGGGAGAGAGAGCAATAGAGAGGGGGGAGAGAGAGCAAAAGAGAGGGGGAGAGATAGAGCAAAATAGAGGGGGGAGAGAGACAGCAAAATATTGAGAGAGGGAGAGAGAGAGAGCAAAAGAGAGGGGATAGAGAGCAAAAGAGAGGGGGAGAGTGAGAGCAAAAGAGAGAGATGGGGAGAGAGAGAGCAAAAGAGAGTGCAAGGGGTGGGACCGCTGTACTGAAAAAAATGGCCAGTGTACACAGGCTTTAGGACTAAAAAAGAAAAAAAGATAAAGAAAAAAGCAACACACATGGTAGTTATGTCCTACATTTTCAAGCTGGCACCAAAGACAGTGGCCCTGATGTTCAAAGCATCAACAGACCTCAAGAAACTGCTTCAATTGCCTCGTCAGCATTGCAGCCGGATGTTCTGTAGAAATATTCAAAGAAAAGGGGTGTCTCTGAGCAATGCCGGTGAGCGGCAAGGTGTACTAGCTCAGGCGATGTTGTTTCGGCAGCCATACTGGAATCGAGCCCCAGTGGAAGGGATCAAGTCGGTCTTTTAGTTTGTTGTCTGCAATTTGATAAGGCACATAGAGATACCACTTGTTTGAGTGTGCTACCTGCTAGGAGAATGGGGGACACTTCAAATCTGTTCCCCCATTAGCTCCGCTGAGTTCCAGGAGCCTGGCTAGGCCGGAAAGGATTTGCCGGTCCTCTGGAATTTACCTCATCTCCTTGACAAAATTTGCATTGTTATGTACAATGTAGATTATTTAAAGTATTACATACATCTTAAAAGGGATTTAATAGTTGCTTGCTATTATTTTAAACATAAATAATATATATTTGAAAATATATGTGTATGCTTTAATCAATATTAAGCAAACATTAAATCCATTTTAGGATATCTACAATACTTAAAAAAATATGCATTGTACATGACTATGCATATAATTTAAACATTTTACCCCTAATCTGCTATAACCTATAACTAACAGTCAGCTATATTAAGAGTTTGGCGTTGAGTGAAAAAGCATTGTTATGCTTCATAACACTGCTTTTTCCCTAACGCCGCTATTACAAGTCTTGCAGGTATAGGTGTACCGCACACCTTTTTGGCCATCACGCAACGTCAGTACCGCACTTTTAAAAAAGTCATTTTTCAATGGGGCTTCCATAGCGCCGGTATTACGAGTTTTGCTCTGAGACCAAAAAGTGAGCGGTACACTCTATAACCACAAGATCCGTAGCGCCATTTAAAGTCAGTAGTTAGTTTTACGTTACAAATCTGTAGCATAAAACTCATAACTAAAGTGTTAAAAACTACACTAACAACCATAAACTATCTATTAACCCCTAAACTGAGGCCCTCCTGCATCACAACCACTAAAATAAAATTATTAACCCCTAATCTGCCGCTCCGGACATCGCCGCCACTTAAAAAATGTATTAACCCCTCTTCCGCCACTCCCATTGTCGCCACTATAATAAACCTATTAACCCCTAAACCTATTAACCCCTAAATCCCACATCGCAAACACTATTTAAATATTATTAACCCATAATCTGCCGTCCCCCAACACCGCCACTATAATAAACCTATTAACCACTAAACCGCAAGCCCCCCACAATGAAATATACTAAAATAAACTATTAACCCCTAAACCTCTGGCCTCCCACATCACTACATAAATATATTAACCCCTAAACCTAACCCTAACGTAACCCTAAGCCTAACACCCCCTAACTTAAATATAATTAAAATAAATCTAAATACAACTTACAATTATTACCTAAATAATTCCTATTTAAAACTAAATACATACTTACCTGTAAAAAAAAACAAAGCTAGCTACAAAATAAATAATAGTTACATTGTAGCTAGCTTAGGTTTTATTTTTATTTCACAGGTAAGTTTGTATTTATTTTAACTAGGTAGACTAGTTAGTAAATAGTTTTTAACTATTTACTAACTACCTAGCTAAAATAAATGCAAACTTACCTGTAAAATAAAACCTAACCTGCCTTACACTAAAACCTAACATAAATTAATTAATAAAATACAATTATCTAAATTACAAAAAAAATAAACACTAAATTACACAAAATAAAAAACAAAATGATCAAAAATAAAAAAGAATTACACCTAATCTAATAGCCCTATCAAAATAAAAAAGCCCCCCCAAAATAAAAAAGACCCTAGCCTACACTAAACTACCAATGGCCCTTAAAAGGGCCTTTTGCTGGGCATTCCCCCAAAAGAAATCAGCTCTTTTACCCGTTAAAAAAAATACAATCAACCCCCCAATAATAAAACCCACCACCCACACAACCAAACCCCCCATATAAAAACCTATCTAAATAAACCTAAGCTAAACATTGCCCTGAAAAGGGCACATGGATGGGTACTGCCCCTAAAGGGGCCTTTCGCTCTTTTACATTGCCCAAAGTCCCTAATCTAAAAATAAAACCCACCCAATAAACCCTTAAAAAAAAACTAACACTAACCCCCGACGATCCACTTACAGACCGGACATCCATCCTCATCCAAGTGGGCAGAAGTCCTCATCGAAGCCGGCAGAAGTCTTCATCCAAGCGGGCAGAAGTCTTCGTCCAGACGGCATCTTCTATCTTCATCCATCCGGCGCGGAGCGGGTCCATCTTCAAGACATCCTGCGCGGAGCATCCTTTTTTTACGATGGTCGTTGTAGAATGAAGTTTCCCTTTAAGTGACGGCATCCAAGATGGCGTCCCTTCAATTCCGATTGGCTGATAGAATTGTATCAGCCAATAGTAATTAAAGGGGGAAAATCCTATTGGCTGTTGCAATTAGCCAATAGGATTGAGCTTGCATCCTATTGGCTGATCCAATCAGCCAATAGAATGCAAGCTCAATCCTATTTTATTTTATTGTTAGTGTAAGACAGGTTAAGTTTTATTTTACAGGTAACTTTGTATTTATTTTAGCTAGGTAGTTAGTAAATAGTTAATAACTATTTACTAACTAGTCTACCTAGTTAAAATAAATACAAACTTACCTGTGAAATTAAAATAAAACCTAAGCTAGCTACAATATAACTAATAGTTAGCTATCTTACGCCTAGATTTAGAGTTCTGCGGTAGCCATCAAAACCAGCGTTAGGGGGTCCTAACGCTGGTTTTGGCCACCCGCTGGTATTTAGAGTCAGTCAGGAAAGGGTCTAACGCTCACTTTCCAGCAGCGACTTTTCCATACCACAGATCCCCCTACGCCATTTGCGTATCCTATCTTTTCAATGGGATCTTTCTAACGCCGGTATTTAGAGTCTTGGCTGAAGTGAGCGCTAGAAATCTAACGACAAGACTCCAGCCGCAGAGAAAAGCCAGGAGTTAAGAGCTTTCTGGGCTAACGCCGGTTCATAAAGCTCTTAACTACTGTGCTCTAAAGTACACTAACACCCATAAACTACCTATGTACCCCTAAACCGAGGCCCCCCCACACCGCCGCAACCTACATTATCCCTATGTACCCCTAATCTGCTGCCCCTAACATCGCCGACCCCTACATAATATTTATTAACCCCTAATCTGCCCCCCCCAACATCACCGCCACCTTACCTACAATTATTAACCCCTAATCTGCCGACCGGACCTCACCGCTACTATAATAAAGTTATTAACCCCTAATCCGCCTCACTCCCGCCTCAAAAACCCTATAATAAATAGTATTAACCCCTAATCTGCCCTCCCTAACATCGCCGACAACTAACTTCAAGTATTAACCCCTAATCTGCTGACCGGACCTCGCCGCTACTCTAATAAATGTATTAACCCCTAAAGCTAAGTCTAACCTTAACCCTAAACCCTAATATAGCTACAATATAAATAATAATTATCAGATTCAAGTTCAATCCGATTGGCTGATTGGATCAGCCAATTAGATTGAGTTCGCATTCTATTGGCTGATCGGAACAGCCAATAGAATGCGAGTTCAATCTGATTGGCTGATTGGATCAGCCAATCAGATTGAACTTGAATCTGATTGGCTGGTTCCATCAGCCAATCAGAATTTTCCTACCTTAATTCCGATTGGCTGATAGAATCCTATCAGCCAATCGGAATTCAAGGGAAGCCATCTTGGATGACGTCCCTTAAAGGAACCGTTATTTGTCGGGAAGTCGTCGGCCAGGATGGATGTTCCGCGTCGGCGGGATGAAGATGGAGCCGGAAGAAAGAAGATTGAAGATGCCGCTTGATAGAAAACTTCAGCCGGATGATGGACCTTTTCAGCCCCCGCTTGGATGAAGACTTCAGCCGGATGATGGACCTTTTCAGCCCCCGCTTGGATGAAGACTTCAGCCGGATGATGGACCTCTTCAGCCCGATGATGGACCTCTTCAGCCCCCGCTTGGATGAAGACATCGCCCGGATAGGATAAAGACTTTGGAACCTCTTCTGGACGGATCAGTGATACCCGGCGTGGTGAAGATAAGGTAGGAAGATCTTCAGGGGCTTAGTGTTAGGTTTATTTAAGGGGGGGTTGGGTTAGATTAGGGGTATGTGGGTGGTGTTGTAATTAATTTATTGATAGTGTAGTGTTAGGTTTAATTGTAACTTAGGTTAGGATTTATTTTACAGGTAATTTTGTAATTATTTTAACTAGGTAACTATTAAATAGTTATTAACTATTTAATAGCTATTGTACCTGGTTAAAATAAATACAAAGTTGCCTGTAAAATAAATATTAATCCTAAAATAGCTACAATATAATTATTATTTATATTGTAGCTATATTAGGGTTTATTTTACAGGTAAGTATTTGGCTTTAAATAGGAACAATTTATTTAATAAGATTTATTTTATTTCGTTAGATAAAAATTATATTTAACTTAGGGGGTGTTAGGGTTAGACTTAGCTTTAGGGGTTAATACATTTATTATAGTAGCGGTGAGGTCCGGTCGGCAGATTAGGGGTTAATAATTGTAGGTAGCTGGCAGCGACGTTGAGGGTGGCAGATTAGGGGTTAATAAATATAATATAGGGGTCGGCGGTGTTAGGGGCAGCAGATTAGGGGTACATAGGGATAAGGTAGGTTGCGGCAGTGTACGGAGCAGCAGATTAGGGGTTAATAATAAAATGCAGGGGTCAGCGATAGCAGGGGCGGCAGATTAGGGGTTAATAAGTGTAAGATTAGGGGTGTTTAGACTCGGAGTACATGTTAGGGTGTTAGGTGCAGACTTAGGAAGTGTTTCCCCATAGGAAACAATGAGGCTGCGTTAGGAGCTGAACGCTGCTTTTTTGCAGGTTTAGAATTTTTTTCATCTCAAATGGCCCCATTGTTTCCTATGGGGGAATCGTGCACGAGCATGTTTTTGAAGCTGGCCGTGTCCGTAAGCACCGCTGGTATTGAGAGTTGCAGTGGCGGTAAATTATGCTCTACGCTCCCTTTTTGGAGCCTAACGCAGCCATTCTGTGAACTCTAAATACCAGCGGTATTTAAAAGGTGCGGGGGGAAAAAAACACGAGTAGCTAACGCAGCCCTTTGGCCGCAGAACTCTAAATCTAGCCTTTAGGTTTTATTTTACAGGTAAGTACTTAGTTTTAAGTAGGTATTATTTAGTTAATAATTGTAAGTTTAATTTAGATTTATTTAAATTATATTTAAATTAGGGGGGTTAGGGTTAGACTTAGGCTTAGGGTTATGTTAGGGTTATGCTTAGGGTTAGAGTTATGTTAGGGTAAGGGTTAGGTGTAGGGGTTAATATATTTATTTAGTGTTAGTGATGTTGGAGGCCAGAGGTTTAGGGTTTAATAACTTTAGTATAGTGGTGGCGACATTGGGGGCGGCAGATTAGGGGTTAATAACTGTAATGTAGGTGGCGGCGATGTTAGGGGTCGAAGATTAGGGGTTAATAACTGTAATGAAGGTGGAGGCGATGTTATGGGCAGCAGATTAGGGGTTTATAAGTGCATTTAAGTGGCAGCGATGTTAGGGGCAGCAGATTAGGGCTTAATAACATTATGTAGGTTGCAGCGATGTCGGGGGCGGAAGATTAGGGGTGTTTAGATGTGGGGTTTATGTTAGAGTTTTAGGTTTAAACATAACTTTTTCTTTCCCCATAGACATCAATGTGGCTGTGTTACTGAGCTTTTTTTCTGTGATCGCAGATGTTAGGCTTTTTTTTGCCGGCTCTCCCCATTGATATCTATGGGAAAATTGTGCACGATCACGTCAAAGCAGTGCTTGTATTTGGGTGAGGTATGGAGCTCAACACCACCATATCGCCCGCACAAGCCGAGTTTTTGTAAACTTGTAATAGCAGTGCTATAGGGAGGTGAATTAATGCCACTTTTGTGGCGCTCGTTAATTTCCCTATAGCGCTCAAAACTAGTAATCTAGGTGAGTAGAAGCTAAGGCCCTACACATAAATATTCAATATTTAAAAAGATGCATTGTTATGTAGAATGCATAATGTTTAAATATTTGCATATAAATTAAAATGCAATTAATGTTGCTTGTTGTGTTTATTATTTCCAATTAATATGGTAGGTCTACATAACTGCATGCCTGTTATGTAAAAAAAAATAATTTAATGATACTGACTGCTATAGCATAAATATTTATTAACATATACTGTATATCTGTTATCACTAATAAACACAACAAGCAATCAATCTTTACATTATATCTACAATCTGTAAAATAAAATGCATAGTCATGTATAATTCAGATTAGTTTAAGTATTGGATATACAAATTAAAATGTAGATATTCTTGCTTGATGCATTTATTATTGTAAATATAAATATATTTTTAAAATAGATATGTTATAAATGCAGTTGCATTATAAGTGTAATACTAATGCCTTTTGTAACATAGATATACATTTTAAAACCTATATTTATCTTTAAAATACAAAACACAAGAAAAAATAAATACATATTTATTTATATATAATATTTTAAAAAATATATGCATCATACATAAGAATGCATATTTTTTTCTAAATTGTAGATAAATGTAATATTAACCCTTAAGCTGCCCTAACTTAATCACCTAATTAACCCCGTACAGGTATTGGGAGTCGTTAGTTGATTAATGCCTAATAAATGGTAAGTAGCTTAGGTTTTTTTAGACTTAGGTTTGGTTGGGTGGGGGGGGTTTACTGTTAGGGGGTATTTTGTAATTTGTTATGTAAAAGAGCTGTTTAAATTAGGGCACTGTCCTACAAAAGGCATTTTTAAGGGCTATTGGTAGTTTATTGTTAGATTAGGGGTGGCTTTTTTGTTTTTATACGGGTATTAGATTAGGTTTATTTTTTATTATTTTGGATGATTTTCGATTATTATTGTCAGGGGTTAGTGTTAGGGTTTTTTTTAAGGGTTTATTGGGTGGGTTTTATTTTAAGCTTAGGGTTTGGGCACCGTAAAAGAGCTAAATACCCTTTTAAGGGCAATGAACATCCAAATGCCCTTTTCAGGGCAATGGTTAGCTTAGGTTTATTTAGATAGAGTTTTTTGGGGGGGGTTGGTTGGGTGGGTGGTGTATTCTAATGTTGAGGGGTGTTTGTAATTTTTATTGCCAGGTCAAAAAGCTGTTATCTTTGAGGCAATGCCTCGCAAAAGGCCCTTTTAAGGTCTATTGGCAGTTTAGTGTAGGCTAGGAGTTTTATTATTTTGAGGGGGCTTTTTTTATTTTGATAGGGCTGTTAGATTAGGAGTAATTCGTTGTTGTTTTTTGATAATTTGGTTTTTTATTTTGTGTAATTTAGTGGGGTTTTTTTGTAATTTAGATAATTTTATTTGATTAATTTAATTTATTTGATCTGATTGTAATGTTAGGTTTTATTGTAAGGCAGGTTAGGTTTTATTTTACAGGTAAATTTGTATTTATTTTAACTAAGTAGTTAATAAACGGCTATATTACGAGTTTTGCGATATGACTGAAAAAGCAGCGTTATGGCTCTTTTTCACTACCGCTGGTATTACGAGTCTTGCAGGTATAGCTGTACCACACACTTTTTTGGCCGTCACGCAACGTAACTACCGCAGCTTTCAAAAAGTCCTTTTTCAATGGGACTCCCATAGCGCCGGTATTACGAGTTTGCCTGGGAGGCCAAAAAGTGATCGGTACAGCCTATACCGTCAAGATCCATACCGTAAACTGAAAGTCAGTAGTTATGGCTTTTATGTTACAAAGCCGTAACATAAAACTCATAACTAAAGTTCTAAAAAGTACACTAAAATTCATAAACTACCTATTAACCCCTAAACCGAAGCCCTCCCGCATCACAAACACTAAAATAAAAGTATTGACCCCTAATCTGCCGCTCTGGACATTGCTGCCACTATAATAAACATATTAACCCCTAAACTGCTGCACTCCCGCATCGTAAACACTAGTTAAATATTATTAATCAATAATATGCTGTCCCTAACATTTCTTCAACCTACATTACTGTTATTAACCCCTAATCTGCTGTCCCTAACATCGCCGCCACTATACTAAAGTTATTCACCCCTAAACCTAACCCTAAGTGTATCCCTAACACCCACTAACTTTAATATTATTAAAATAAATCTAAATCAAAATTACTATCATTAACTAAATAATTCCTATTTAAAACTAAATACTTACCTGTAAAATAAAACCTAAGCTAGCTACAATATAACTAATAGTTACATTGTAGCTAGCTCAGGTTTTATTTTTATTTCACAGGCAAGTTTGTATTTATTTTATCTAGGTAGAATAGTTAGTAAATAGTTATTAACTATTTACTAACTATCTAGCTAAAATAAATACAAATGTACCTGTAAAATAAAACCTAACCTGAGTTACACTAACACCTAACCTTACTCTTCAATTAAATAAATTACATTAATTAAATACAATTAACTAAATTACAAAAAAAAAACCCACTAAATTACACAAAATAAAAAAGAAATTTTCAAATATTTAAACTAATTACACCTAATCTAATAGCCCTATCAAAATAAAAAAGCCCCCCAAAATAAAAAAAACCCTAGCCTACAATAAACTACCAATGGCCCTTAAAAGGGCCTTTTGCAGGGCATTGCCCCAAAGAAATCAGCTCTTTTACCTGAAAAGGGCATTTGAATGGGCATTGCCCTTAAAAGGGCATTTAGCTCTATTTCTGTCCAAACCCTAAGCTAAAAATAAAACCCACCCAATAAACCTTTAAAAAAAACTAAAACTAACCCACGAAGATCCACTTACAGGTTTTGAAGACAGGACATCCATCCTCAACGAAGCCGGGAGAAGTCTTCATCCAAGCGGCAAGAAGTCCTCAACGAAGCCGGGAGAAGTCTTCATCCAAGCGGCAAGAAGTGGTCCTCCAGACGGGCAGAAGTCTTCATCCAGACAGCATCTTCTATCTTAATTCTTCCGACGCGGATCGGCTCCATCTTCAAAACATCCGGCGCTGAGCAGAATTCTATCAGCCAATCGGAATTAAAGGTGAAAAAATCCTATTGGCTGTTCCAATCAGCCAATAGAATGCAAGCTCAATCCTATTGGCTGATTTTTTTTGTAATTTAGTTAATTGTATTTAATTAATGTAATTTATTTAATTGTAGTGTAAGGTTAGGTGTTAGTGCAACTCAGGTTAGGTTATATTTTACAGGTAAATTTGTATTTATTTTAGCTAGGTAGCTAATAAATAGTTAATAATTATTTAGTAACTAGTCTACCTAGTTAAAATAAATACATACTTACCTGTAAAATAAAAATAAAATCTAAGCTAGATACAATGTAACTATTGGTTATATGGTAGCTATCTTAGGGTTTATTTTATAGGTATTTAGTTTTAAATAGGAATTATTTAGTTAATTATAGTATTTTTATTTAGATTTATTTTAATTATGTTCAAGTTTGTGGATGTTAGGGTTAGACTTAGGGTTAGGTTTAGGGGTTAATAACTTTAGTATAGTGGCGGCGACGTTGGGGGCGGCAGATTAGGGGTTAATTACTGTAGGTAGGTGGCGGCGACATTGGGGGCGACAAATTAGGGGTTAATGAGTGTAATGTAGGTGGTGGCGATGTTAGGGGCGGCAAATTAGGGGTTAATAACTGTAGGTAGGTGGCGGCGACATTGGGGGCGACAGATTAGGGGTTAATAACTGTAGGTAGGTGGTGGCAGTGTCGGGGGCGGCAGATTAGGGGTTAATAAGTGTAATGTAGGTGTCGGCGATGTTGTGGGTGGCAGATTAGGGGTGTTTAGACTCAGGGTTTATGTTAGGGTGTTAGGTGTAAACATAACTTTTGTTTCCCCATAGGAATCAATGGGGCTGCGTTAAGGAGCTTTACGCTCCTTTATTGCAGTTGTTAGGCTTTTTTTTTAGCTCTGCCCATTGATGTCTATGGGGAAATCGTGCATGAGCACGTAAAACCAGCTCAAAGCAGTGCTGGTATTTGAGTGCAGCATGGAGCTCAATTTTGCTCAACTCTGCAATATTGCCTGCTAACGCCGGGTTTATGAAAACCTGTAATAGCAGCGCTATAGGGAGGTGAGCGGTGGAAATAACTTGCAAGTTAGCACCGAGCCGCTCTTAACGCAAAACTCGTAATCTAGCCGAAATTGTTAATAACTATTTACTAACTAGTCTACCTAGTTAAACTAAATACAAACTTACCTGTGAAATAAAAATAAAACCTAAGATAGCTACAATATAACTATTAGTTATATTGTAGAAAAGTCAGAAATTGTCCAAGCACCAAGGGTGTAGCAAAACTTGTTTGCAGGTGTGCCAACTATTGGACCTGCACCAAGGTCCCAAGAAAACAGTCCAAAAATAATAGTATAGCTGCACCACCAATTGTATTAAAACATCATGTTTTTATTTAGCCACTTTAAAACAGACTGTAGCTCGCTTATTTTTTTTTTACAGGTAAGTATGTATTTAGTTTTAAATATGAATTATTTAAGTAATAATTGTAAGGTTTATTTAGATTTATTTTAATTATATTTGTTAGGGGGTGTTAGGTTTAGGGTTAGACGTATGCTTAGAGTTACGTTAGGGTTAGGTTTAGGGGTTAATATATTTATGTAGTGATGTGGGAAGCCAGAGGTTTAGGGGTTAATAGTTTAATTTAGTATATTTCATTGTTGGGGGGCTTGCGGTTTAGTGGTTAATAGATTTTATTATAGAGGCGGTGTGGGTGGACGGCAGATTAGGGGTTAATAATATTTAAGTAATGTTTGCAATGCGGGAGGGCGACGGTTTAGGGGTTAATAGGTTTATTATAGTGGCGACAATTTTGGGGAGCGGCAGATTAGGGGTTAATAATTTAATTTTAGTGTTTGCGATGAGGGAGGGCCTCGATTTAGGGGTTGATAGGTAGTTTATGGGTGTTTAGTGTACTTTGTAGCAGTTTAGTTATGAGTTTTATGTTACAGATTTGTAATGTAAAACTCATAACTACTGACTTTAGATTGCGGTACGAATCTTGTCAGTATAGAGTGTACCGCTCACTTTTTGGCCTCCCAGACAAACTAGTAATACCGGCGCTATGGGATTCCCATTGAAAAAGGACTGTTTTAAAAGTGCGGTACTGACGATGCGTGATGGCCAAAAAAGGTGTGCGGTACATCTATACCAACAAGACTTGTAATAGCAGCGTTAGGGAAAAAACAGCGTTATGAAGCATAACGATGCTTTTTCACTCTTAATGCAAAACTCATAATCTAGCTGTATGTCTTTTATCAGCTAGCCCTGTTCAGGACTCCTACCTTGAAGCAGTGGGGTGTAACGGATCCTTGCCTTTCTTGGTACACGGAGCGTGCTTATCTTCCCAGAGTCCAGAAAATCACCGGCCCCTCTGGAACAGGTCGGCTCCACCTCCAGGCTTCTTCCCCTATTAGCCGATATGGTAGACCTTTGGGCTGAAACAATCCTCCTGTTGACGGGGTTCCTGTGACCTCTGATCTGCTTCTTTTGATGTGCTTTATTTTCCAAATGAACTAACTCTCACAGAATTGCCTGCTCACCTGACCGCTATGCACCAAAATGAATATATACAAGTCCAATTTTCAATGAAAAAAAACGCCAGGTGTATGAGAATACAAAGCGCACTTAATCAAGAATAAACCGGCTGGATTCTTCATTGTATTTAAACCAAGCTTTATTTTACCAATGTTAAAAGTCAGCTAGGTTAGTCTAGTCTAAATATATACACACATATATATATATATATATATATATATATATATATATATATATATATATATTTACACATACATATATACATATATATATATATATATATATATATATATACATACATAAATATATATATATATATATATATATATATATATACATACATACATATATATGTATATATAAAGAGAGAGAAAATAACTCATTGTGTAGTTCATTAACAAATCTAGACAGGCCAGTAGGCCTGTTTTTCCCACAGAAAACCTCTGGAATACTTTGTTTCCAAAGCAGCAAGGAATTCTGGGTAAGATATGCAGCTGATGAGTGGCAAAAACCACGAAACAGTCTGTCCTGGGATATTTATGAATCACTGCTTTAACCCTAGCTAAGCTTACAGGGAGTGCAGAATTATTAGGCAAGTTGTATTTTTGAGGATTCATTTTATTATTGAACAACAACCATGTTCTCAATGAACCCAAAAAACTCATTAATATCAAAGCTGAATAGTTTTGGAAGTAGTTTTTAGTTTGTTTTTAGTTATAGCTATTTTAGGGGGATATCTGTGTGTGCAGGTGACTATTACTGTGCATAATTATTAGGCAACTTAACAAAAAAACAAATATATACCCATTTCAATTATTTATTTTTACCAGTGAAACCAATATAACATCTCAACATTCACAAATATACATTTCTGACATTCAAAAACAAAACAAAAACAAATCAGTGACCAATATAGCCACCTTTCTTTGCAAGGACACTCAAAAGCCTGCCATCCATGGATTATGTCAGTGTTTTGATCTGTTCACCATCAACATTGCGTTCAGCAGCAACCACAGCCTCCCAGACACTGTTCAGAGAGGTGTACTGTTTTCCCTCCTTGTAAATCTCACATTTGATGATGGACCACAGGTTCTCAATGTGGTTCAGATCAGGTGAACAAGGAGGCCATGTCATTAGATTTTCTTCTTTTATACCCTGTCTTGCCAGCCACGCTGTGGAGTACTTGGACGCGTGTGATGGAGCATTGTCCTGCATGAAAATCATGTTTTTCTTGAAGGATGCAGACTTCTTCCTGTACCACTGCTTAAAGAAGGTGTCTTCCAGAAACTGGCAGTAGGACTGGGAGTTGAGCTTGACTCCATCCTCAACCCGAAAAGGCCCCACAAGCTCATCTTTGATGATACCAGCCCAAACCAGTACTCCACCTCTACCTTGCTGGCGTCTGAGTCGGACTGGAGCTCTCTGCCCTTTACCAATCCAGCCACGGGCCCATCCATCTGGCCCATCAAGACTCACTCTCATTTCATTAGTCCATAAAACCTTAGAAAAATCAGTCTTGAGATATTTCTTGGCCCAGTCTTGACGTTTCAGCTTGTGTGTCTTGTTCAGTGGTGGTCGTCTTTCAGCCTTTCTTACCTTGGCCATGTCTCTGAGTATTGCAGACCTTGTGCTTTTGGGCACTCCAGTGATGTTGCAGCTCTGAAATATGGCCAAACTGGTGGCAAGTGGCATCTTGGCAGCTGCACGCTTGACTTTTCTCAGTTCATGGGCAGTTATTTTGCGCCTTGGTTTTTCCACACGCTTCTTGCGACCCTGTTGACTATTTTGAATGAAACGCTTGATTGTTCGATGATCACGCTTCAGAAGCTTTGCAATTTTAAGAGTGCTGCATCCCTCTGCAAGATATCTCACTATTTTTGACTTTTCTGAGCCTGTCAAGTCCTTCTTTTGACCCATTTTGCCAAAGGAAAGGAAGTTGCCTAATAATTATGCACACCTGATATAGGGTGTTGATGTCATTAGACCACACCCCTTCTCATTACAGAGATGCACATCACCTAATATGCTTAATTGGTAGTAGGCTTTCGAGCCTATACAGCTTGGAGTAAGACAACATGCATAAAGAGGATGATGTGGTCAAAATACTCATTTATAATAATTCTGCACTCCCTGTATAAGCTGTGTGAACAGCGATGCTTTGGCGTAAAGGGAATCTGCTGAAAAGCAGACATGAAGTAAAAAAGGTGTGTCATTGTGAATCTAATTTGCATATCTTACCCAGAATTCCTTGCTGCATTGGAAACAGTGTATTCCAGAGGTTTTCTGTGGGACAGAAGTATGGGATGTGGACAAGCGCCTACTCAGTTCCCTATAGGCTTGGGGGGGGGGTGATACCTAGTAACCACCAATAGAAATCAGCTAAATGAACAGGGACCCCCAAGCGCCTACCCACCGGAGGCAAAGGAAATAGGTGTAGCAGTGGGTGCAATAAAACCTAATTTATTGCCAATATATATATAAAAACTTAATAACTTAATACATACATTTCATACAATACATGGATCCATGGAAGATTACAATCAAATTAAGTAAAATTACAATAAAATAACAGTAAAATACAAATAAATAAAACAAATGTTCGAGGTAAAACAGATGTTCAAAGTAAAACCAATGGTAAGTACAAAAAATACCCTCCTAAATAAGAAGTGCAGTAGAATTCAGAGATATACAACAATATGAACAAGTAGTGTACACGTATAAAAGTGTAAAAATAAAAATGTAAAAATATGTCAATCAATTCCAAATAAATGTCAATTAATCCTACACACGATGTGAAAAAATAGTGAAAAAAATGTAGATTCAAAAAAATATATAATTGTGAAAAAATGATGGAAATCCAAAAATTGTTGATGCAAAAATAAGTGATGAAAAAATATATAGTGTTTAAGTCAAACTATAGTCACCCAGATCCTGTGAAATCGAATAGTGGTTGAAAGTGTCCAAAATAATTGTGATGATAGTGAAGATGTGAAGATGGAGAAAATGCTGGGCCCACTGGGAGTGAACCAAATATTCAAACCAAACCAATGATAATGTCCACCTAAAAAACAGAAACAAATATGGTGCAGATACCTTCAAATAAGTATTATCTAAATGAAATGTAGCTTACCAATATCAGTCGACGCGTTTCGGCCTTGCTCTAGGCCTTTATCAAGATAGAAGAGCAAGGCCGAAACGCGTCGACTGATATTGGTAAGCTACATTTCATTTAGATAATACTTATTTGAAGGTATCTGCACCATATTTGTTTCTGTTTTTTAGGTGGACATTATCATTGGTTTGGTTTGAATATTTGTTTCACTCCCGGTGGGCCTAGCATTTTCTCCATCTTCACATCTTCACTATCATCACAATTATTTTGGACACTTTCAACCACTATTCGATCCCACAGGATCTGGGTGACTATAGTTTGACTTAAACACTATATATTTTTTCATCATTTATTTTTGTATCAACAATTTTTGGATTTCCATCATTTTTTCACAATTATATATTTTTTTGAATCTACATTTTTTTCACTATTTTTTCACATCGTGTGTAGGATTAATTGACATTTATTTGGAATTGATTGACATATTTTTACATTTTTATTTTTACACTTTTATACGTGTACACTACTTGTTCATATTGTTGTATATCTCTGAATTCTACTGCACTTCTTATTTAGGAGGGTATTTTTTGTACTTACCATTGGTTTTACTTTGAACATCTGTTTTACCTCGAACATTTGTTTTATTTATTTGTATTTTACTGTTATTTTATTGTAATTTTACTTAATTTGATTGTAATCTTCCATGGATCCATGTATTGTATGAAATGTATGTATTAAGTTATTAAGGCCTAGATTTGGAGTTCGGCGGTAAAAGGGCTGTTAACGCTCCGCAGGCTTTTTTCTGGCCGCACCATAAATTTAACTCTGGTATCGAGAGTTAAAACAAATGCTGCGTTAGGCTCCAAAAAAGGAGCGTAGAGCATTTTTACCGCAAATGCAACTCTCGATACCAGAGTTGCTTACGGACGCGGCCGGCCTCAAAAACGTGCTCGTGCACGATTCTCCCATAGGAAACAATGGGACTGTTTGAGCTGAAAAAAAAACTAACACCTGCAAAAAAGCAGCGTTCAGCTCCTAACGCAGCCCCATTGTTTCCTATGGGGAAACACTTCCTACGTCTGCACCTAACACCCTAACATGTACCCCGAGTCTAAACACCCCTAACCTTACACTTATTAACCCCTAATCTGCCGCCCCCGCTATCGCTGACCCCTGCATTACACTTTTAACCCCTAATCTGCCGCTCCGTAAAACGCCGCCACCTACGTTATCCCTATGTACCCCTAATCTGCTGCCCTAACATCGCCGACCCCTATGTTATATTTATTAACCCCTAATCTGCCCCCCACAACGTCGCCGACACCTACCTACACTTATTAACCCCTAATCTGCCGAGCGGACCTGAGCGCTACTATAATAAAGTTATTAACCCCTAATCCGCCTCACTAACCCTATCATAAATAGTATTAACCCCTAATCTGCCCTCCCTAACATCGCCGACACCTACCTTCAATTATTAACCCCTAATCTGCCGACCGGAGCTCACCGCTATTCTAATAAATGTATTAACCCCTAAAGCTAAGTCTAACCCTAACACTAACACCCCCCTAAGTTAAATATAATTTTTATCTAACGAAATAAATTAACTCTTATTAAATAACTTATTCCTATTTAAAGCTAAATACTTACCTGTAAAATAAATCCTAATATAGCTACAATATAAATTATAATTATATTATAGCTATTTTAGGATTAATATTTATTTTACAGGCAACTTTATAATTATTTTAACCAGGTACAATAGCTATTAAATAGTTAAGAACTATTTAATAGTTACCTAGTTAAAATAATAACAAATTTACCTGTAAAATAAATCCTAACCTAAGTTATAATTAAACCTAACACTACCCTATCAATAAAATAATTAAATAAACTACCTACAATTACCTACAATTAACCTAACACTACACTATCAATAAATTAATTAAACACAATTCCTACAAATAAATACAATTAAATAAACTAGCTAAAGTACAAAAAATAAAAAAGAACTAAGTTACAGAAAATAAAAAAATATTTACAAACATAAGAAAAATATTACAACAATTTTAAACTAATTACACCTACTCTAAGCCCCCTAATAAAATAACAAAGCCCCCCAAAATAAAAAATTCCCTACCCTATTCTAAATTAAAAAAGTTACAAGCTCTTTTACCTTACCAGCCCTGAACAGGGCCCTTTGCGGGGCATGCCCCAAGAATTTCAGCTCTTTTGCCTGTAAAAAAAAACATACAATACCCCCCCCCAACATTACAACCCACCACCCACATACCCCTAATCTAACCCAAACCCCCCTTAAATAAACCTAACACTAATCCCCTGAAGATCTTCCTACCTTGTCTTCACCATCCAGGTATCACCGATCCGTCCTGGCTCCAAGATCTTCATCCAACCCAAGCGGGGGTTGGCGATCCATAATCCGGTGCTCCAAAGTCTTCCTCCTATCCGGCAAGAAGAGGACATCCGGACCGGCAAACATCTTCTCCAAGCGGAACAGCCAATAGAATGCGAGCTCAATCTGATTGGCTGATTGGATCAGCCAATCGGATTGAACTTGATTCTGATTGGCTGATTCCATCAGCCAATCAGAAAATTCCTACCTTAATTCCGATTGGCTGATAGAATCCTATCAGCCAATCGGAATTCGAGGGACGCCATCTTGGATGACGTCCCTTAAAGGAACCGTCATTAGTCGGGAGACATCGGAAGAAGAGGATGGATCCGCGTCGCCTGCTTCAAGATGGACCCGCTCCGCACCGGATGGAAGAAGATCGAAGATGCCGCTTGGAGAAGATGTTTGCCGGTCCGGATGTCCTCTTCTTGCCGGATAGGAGGAAGACTTTGGAGCACCGGATTATGGATCGCCAACCCCCGCTTGGGTTGGATGAAGATCTTGGAGCCAGGACGGATCGGTGATACCTGGATGGTGAAGACAAGGTAGGAAGATCTTCAGGGGATTAGTGTTAGGTTTATTTAAGGGGGGTTTGGGTTAGATTAGGGGTATGTGGGTGGTGGGTTGTAATGTTGGGGGGGGGGTATTGTATGTTTTTTTTTACAGGCAAAAGAGCTGAAATTCTTGGGGCATGCCCCGCAAAGGGCCCTGTTCAGGGCTGGTAAGGTAAAAGAGCTTGTAACTTTTTTAATTTAGAATAGGGTAGGGAATTTTTTATTTTGGGGGGCTTTGTTATTTTATTAGGGGGCTTAGAGTAGGTGTAATTAGTTTAAAATTGTTGTAATATTTTTCTTATGTTTGTAAATATTTTTTTATTTTCTGTAACTTAGTTCTTTTTTATTTTTTGTACTTTAGCTAGTTTATTTAATTGTATTTATTTGTAGGAATTATGTTTAATTAATTTATTGATAGTGTAGTGTTAGGTTAATTGTAGGTAATTGTAGGTAGTTTATTTAATTATTTTATTGATAGGGTAGTGTTAGGTTTAATTATAACTTAGGTTAGGATTTATTTTACAGGTAAATTTGTTATTATTTTAACTAGGTAACTATTAAATAGTTCTTAACTATTTAATAGCTATTGTACCTGGTTAAAATAATTACAAAGTTGCCTGTAAAATAAATATTAATCCTAAAATAGCTATAATATAATTATAATTTATATTGTAGCTATATTAGGATTTATTTTACAGGTAAGTATTTAGCTTTAAATAGGAATAAGTTATTTAATAAGAGTTAATTTATTTCGTTAGATAAAAATTATATTTAACTTAGGGGGGTGTTAGTGTTAGGGTTAGACTTAGCTTTAGGGGTTAATACATTTATTAGAATAGCGGTGAGCTCCGGTCGGCAGATTAGGGGTTAATAATTGAAGGTAGGTGTCGGCGATGTTAGGGAGGGCAGATTAGGGGTTAATACTATTTATGATAGGGTTAGTGAGGCGGATTAGGGGTTAATAACTTTATTATAGTAGCGCTCAGGTCCGCTCGGCAGATTAGGGGTTAATAAGTGTAGGTAGGTGTCGGCGACGTTGTGGGGGGCAGATTAGGGGTTAATAAATATAACATAGGGGTCGGCGATGTTAGGGCAGCAGATTAGGGGTACATAGGGATAACGTAGGTGGCGGCGATTTGCGGTCGGAAGATTAGGGGTTAATTATTGTAAGTAGCTGGCGGCGACGTTGTGGGGGGCAGGTTAGGGGTTAATAAATATAATACAGGGATCGGCGGGGTTAGGGGCAGCAGATTAGGGGTACATAAATATAACGTAGGTGGCGGTCGGCAGATTAGGGGTTAAAAATTTTAATCGAGTGGCGGCGGTGTGGGGGGAGCTCGGTTTAGGGGTACATAGGTAGTTTATGGGTGTTAGTGTACTTTAGGGTACAGTAGTTAAGAGCTTTATGAACCGGCGTTAGCCAGAAAGCTCTTAACTCCTGCTATTTTCAGGCGGCTGGAATCTTGTCGTTAGAGCTCTAACGCTCACTTCAGAAACGACTCTAAATACCAGCGTTAGAAAGATCCCATTGAAAAGATAGGCTACGCAAATGGCGTAGGGGGATCTGCGGTATGGAAAAGTCGCGGCTGTAAAGTGAGCGTTAGACCCTTTAATCACTGACTCCAAATACCAGCGGGCGGCCAAAACCAGCGTTAGGAGCCTCTAACGCTGGTTTTGACGGCTACCGCCGAACTCCAAATCTAGGCCTAAGTTTTTTAAATATATTGGCAATAAATTAGGTTTTATTGCACCCACTGCTACACCTATTTCCTTTGCCTCCGGTGGGTAGGCGCTTGGGGGTCCCTGTTCATTTAGCTGTTTTCTGTGGGACAAACAGGCCTACTGGCCTGTCTAGATTTGTTAATGAACTACACAATGAGTTATTTTCTCTATATTTTGTGCGTAGTGGAGGATTTTAAACTCACCTTTTACCTCCCCCTAATTTAAAATGTTGTTGTGTATATATATATATATACACACACACACATATATATATACAGACACACACACACATATATATATATACACATATATATATATATATATATATATACAATTATGTTTATATATAGACATACGTATATATATTTGTGCAAAACTATAATATATATATATTTCAATGTCTCTTTTAGAATAAATAGAACATATTCTGCTATGTGCAATACATTTGATTATAAAATATGGAATATTATCTTCCTATGTTGCGCTTTCAAATAATCGCAATCATGTTTGCGCGACTTATCAAAGTCTATTTGTTATTGCGACTTTGCGAACGCGAGAGTGCAAAAGAAATAATTCTAGCAGTTTTAACTCTTAAATGAGAGCAAAACTACCGCTCCACTCTTAATCTAGGTCAGTAATTAAGATAATCTTGTCAGATGGGACAGTTTAGACCATAAAGCCCTTAGTGATACAATTGCCAATTATGTCTCTACTAGTCCTAAAGCCCGTTCACACGGGCCGTGTTATTTGTTTCATATTTAATCTCTCTCTCTCTGCAGGGGTGCGCGTGCGAGGTCAGGTGGGTGCGCGTGCGATCAGCTGTGCGCTTTCTAAGGCCAAGTGTTTGTCTGTACTGCGCATGACGGCTTCAGACAAACACTTGCCTTTTATAATATAGGATATTTATGTTATATTTGGGCTGCATGTAGTATCTAATCATTATGTTAGATTGATAACACTTAAAAAACTGCCAGTGCGTCAAGCTCTGACTACAATGTGGCTTTCTACTTTCCCAAACTATCGGCTAGATTATGAGTTGTGCGTTAAGGTAAAAAAGCAGCGTTAAGAGGTCCTAACAATGCTTTTTTACGCCCACTGGTATTAAGAGTCTTGAAGGTTTAGGGTCACCGCACACTTCTTTGGCCTTACCACAAAATGATTTACGTAAACTTTGTAAAGTCTTTTTTCTATGGGGCTTCCATAGCGCCGGTATTACGAGTCTGTCCTGGGAGGCCAAAAAGTGAGTGGTACACCCTACCCCGTCAAGAGTCCTAACGCATTTAAAAGTTAAAGGGACATGCCACCCACATTTTTTTTTCTTTTATGATTTAGAAAGAAAATGCAATGTTAAACATATTTCTAATTATATTATCTAATTTGTTTGATTCTCTTGATATTCTTTGATTAAAAGCATATCTAGATATGCTCACTAGCTGATGATTGGTTGCTGCACATAGAAGCATTGTGTGATTGGCTCACCATGTACATTGCTTTTTATTCAAATAAGGATATTTAAAAAATGAAGCAAAATACATTATGGAAGTGAATTGTAATGTTGTTTAAATTTCTATTCTCTATCTGAATCATGAAAGAAAGATTTTGGGTTTAGTGGCCCTTTAAGAGTTTTATGGTACAACGCCGTAACATAAAACTCATAACTAAAGTGCTAAAAAGTACACTAACACCCATAAGCTACCTGTTAACCCCTAAACCAAGGCCCACCCGCATAGCAAACACTAAAATAACATTTGTAACCCCTAATCTGCCACTCCGGACACCGTCGCCACCTACATTATATTTATGAACCCCTAATCTGCTGCCCCAAAAATCGCTAATAACTACATTATATTTATTAACCCCTAATCTGCTGCCCCCAATGTCGCCGCCACCTACCTACACTTATTAACCCCTAATCTGCTGCTCCGGACATCGCCGCAACTATAATAAACATATTAACCCCTAAACCGCTGCACTCCCGTCTCGCAAACATTAGTTAAATATTATTAACCCCTAATCTGCCGTCCCTAACATCGCCGCCACCTACCTAAATTTATTAACCCCTAATCTGCCGCCCCCAACGTCGCCACCACTATACTAAATTTATTAACCCCTAAACCTAAGTCTAACCCTAACCCTAAGCTAGCTACAATATAACTAATAGTTACATATCTGTTCCAATCAGCCAATAGAATGCAAGCTCAATCCTATTGGCTGATTGGATCAGCCAATAAGATTGAACTTTAATCCTATTGGCTGATTGCATCAGCCAATATGATTTTTTCTTCCTTAATTCCGATTGGCTGATAGAATTCTATCAGCCAATCGGAATCTAAGGGACGCCATCTTGGATGACATCACTTAAAGGAACCTTCATTCGTCTGGTAGTCATTGGCAGAAGAGGATGCTCTTGAAGATGGACCCACTCCGCGTCGGATGGATGAAGATAGAAGATGCCGTCTGGATGAAGACTTCTGCCCGTCTGGTGGACCACTTCTGCCGGCTTGGATAAAGACTTCTCCCGGCTTCATTGAGGACTTCAACCCGGTTGGATGAAGACTTCTGCCGCTTCCTTGAGGATGGATTTCCTGTCTTCAGAAGGGTGGGTTTTATTTTTAGATTAGGGTTTGGGCCGCAAAAGAGCTAACTGCCCTTTTAAGGACAATGCCCATCCAAATGCCCTTTTCAGGGCAATGGGGAGCTTAGGTTTTTTTAGATAGTATTTTATTTGGGGGGGTTGGTTGTGTGGGTGGTGGGTTTTACTGTTGGAGGGTTGTTTGTATTTTTTTTTACAGGTAAAAGAGCTGATTACTTTGGGGCACAGCCCCGCAAAAGGCCCTTTAAAGGGCTATTGATAGTTTAGGCTAGGGTTTTCTTATTTTGGGGGGCTTTTTTATTTTGATAGGGCTATTAGATTAGGTGTAATTAGTTTAAATATCTTGTAATTTGTTTATTATTTTCTGTAATTTAGTGTTTGTTTTTTTGTACTTTAGCAAATTTAATTTAATTTATTTAATTGTTGTTAATTTAGTTAATTTATTTAATTATAGTCTAGGTGTTATTGTAACTTAGGTTAGGTTTTATTTTACAGGTAAATGTGTATTTATTTTAACTATTCTAGCTAGTTAAAATAAATACAAACTTGCCTGTAAAATAAAAATAAACCCTAAGATAACTACAATGTAACTATTAGTTATATTGTAGCTAGCTTAGGGTTTATTTTATAGGTAAGTATTTAGTTTTAAATAGGAATAATTTAGTTAATTATAGTAATTTTATTTAGATTAATTTTAATTATATTTAAGTTAGGGGGTGTTAGGGTTAGACTTAGGTTTAGGGGTTAATACATTTAGTATAGTGGTGGCGACGTTGGGGGTGGCAGATTAGGGGTTAATAAATGTAGATAGGTGGCGTCGATGTTAGGGACGGCAAATTAGGGGTTAATAATATTTAACTAATGTTTGCGAGGCAGGAGTGCGGCGGTTTAGGGGTTAATATGTTTATTATAGTGGCAGCGATGTTGGGGGCAGCAGATTAGGGGTTAATAAATGTAGGTAGGTTGTGGCGACATTGGGGTGGCAGATTAGGGGCTAATAAATATTATATAGTTGGGAGAGGATTATTGAGCGCAGATATGTGGGAAAACTGCATCAAAACCAACTTCAGATGGTATTTAACACCGTTGATAACCTCACACTCTACTAAAGATAAATCCAGACTTTGCTACAGAGGCTGCGGGGAGATGGGGGACTATAGACACATGTGGTGGGACTGCACTTATTCACATAGGGTATGGAACCGACTATCTAGATTCTTAAGCTCACTCCTAGACAGCCCGATAAGACTGACCATGGAGCAAGCCTTGCTCCATGCCAGACTTAAAGAATTCAACAAATATATTAATCTGTTTATCAGAATCACTTGCACAGCCACAAGGATTTGCATAGCCCGTCATTGGAGGGAGGGTGCCCCTTCCTGGGAAGAAATCCAACTTAAAATTAAATTTTATTACAATATGTCGGAGCAGGCAGCTTTCCTCCTAAACACCCAAGAAACTTTCCAGAAAGTATGGTATTACTGGATATTAAATAATGTATCCTAACAGACTAGCCTACTATGTTAGGACTCCCCACACAGATAGAATTGCACTCTAGTTCAACAGGGTCCCCAAACAAGATAGTTACAACAAAGTTCATTAGGTGACAAAATAACCCCACTTACAATAAAGGTCTTCTTTTTCTACACAATTTGGTGCGGAATTATCTGGAGATATTCCTTTACCCACTCCCCACCTTTCTCTCTCCCTCTGTCTCACTCTACTTTTCCCCTATTTTCTAACACTTTATTTCATTTTTTTTTTTTTTTTGGTATCAGGTATTAGAAATGGGCCTTTAGTGTCAAGAAGGACACAATATAATTCTCTATCTAGATTAAATAAGAGATTCCATGTCATAGGACTATTGGTCCACAATGTATGCTACCAATAAATTATCTCATGTTAGAGCGGCCCTACTAGTTTGGTCTAGATGTAGTAATTGAACGATTCATTGCTATGTATATTGCATTATTTCACTTACTATGTAACTTAAGAAAACCAAGATTTTCGTGTTCTTGATTTGTTTTTTCATGTATATTTCTTTTTCTCTTGTCATTATACCTTTCACAAAAAAAATTAATAAAGAATACTTTATCATAAATATTATATAGTTGTCGGCGATGTTGGGTGCAGCAGATTAGGGGTTCATAAGTATAATGTAGGTGGCGGCGGTGTCCGGAGCGGCAGATTAGGGGTTAATAAATATAATGCAGGTGTCGGTGATGTCGGGGGCGGAAGATTAGGGGTTAATAAGTGTAAGATTAGGGTTTTTTAGACTCTGGGTTCATGTTAGGGTGTTAGGTGTAGACATAAATTTTATTTCCCCATAGGAATCAATTGAGCTGCGTTACTGAGTTTTACGCTGCTTTTTTGCAGGTGTTAGACTTTTTCTCAGCCGGCTCTCCCCGTTGATTCCTATGGGGAAATCGTGCACAAGCACATACGACCAGCTCACCGCTGACTTAAGCAGCACTGGTATTGGAGTGCGGTAAGGAGCAAAATTTTTGCTCAACGCTCACTTCTTGTCTTTTAACACCGGGTTTGTAAAAACTCGTAATACCAGCTCTGCATGTAAGTGAGCGGTGAGTAAAAACTGCTCGTTAGCACCGCACAGCTCAAAACAAAAAACTGGTAATCTAGCCTTATATATTTTTGTTTATTCTTTTCATTCTTTAAGTATTTCTGTGACAGATAAACTGTCTCGATGGGCTAGTTTAGCCCAGATATATATATTAACTACTCATATGGAACATATGTATATCATTATTAGGCCTCAATATTTTATTGTATGGTCTGTATCCTTTGAGACTTTTTAGCATTGTGGTGGGTGGAATACATAAACCAGCACTGAAGCAATGTCACATAAATGTGTAGTCTTTGGTTGGAAGTAGTATATACATGCAGCTGTTGAATGGGGCTTTGCGGAATACAGATCCCAGAGCACTTGTCTCAGGAATAAACAGACCTAGCTAGTGACTTGTCACATCTACTCAATCCATCAATGCAGAGGAATTTCCTACAAAGTGACAGACCCAGGGAGCAGAACAGGAGAAGTTTGGCTGGAAGAGAATTTGCAACTGTACCTTTGTTAACCACTTGCTGCTGAAAAAAAAACAGCAACAAAACATAGTGCGTCATATACTTGTTGTATATAAGCTATTCTGACTCAATACAAGTTAAATGGTCGTTGCTACAAGCAGTGATTTAGACTGGTCTCTATGCAGATTATTTGTTTTTATAATCTTACTTAGGGCTTCAAATCATATGTCTAAGACCTGTTGCATAGCAGGCTGTTTCCTTATCTTTATACTGTGCAGCAGACAGTATTACCAATTAACCTTTTCTGGGCTGGTAAAACTCACAGAGGTGGCGTTGAACGTCTAACATGAGTTTGTGAATAGGGACACCAGGAAGTCATGGCAAATGCTTATTAGAGGAGCAGTGGTAAGAACAAACACAGTAGGGTTTAACCCTTTGTTTACCAACATGGGTTGCAAAAAAAAAAACTAATATGTAACAATGCATTCTATTCCTTTAGGAAGCCAATAGGTTGTGTGCCTTCTTCTCTGGCAGGACTGAATAAAACTGTACTCTTTTTTTCTGCATTCTCTAAGTCTCAGCAAATTGAATGCCCTGGTAGCATCTTATAGGCTTTGGAATAAATTGACAAATAACCAAAAGATCCAAACTGCAAAGCTATGGAGAAAACAAATGTATCCTTTTAAATCAATATTGTATGTTACTATCTGTTATAATTTAATCCCAAAATGGGGGTTTATGGTTTAGAAAAATGTCTGTTGAACTATTAGCTTGTTTAACTTAATGATGGGGGTTTCACAAAATATGTGTGTATGTCACAGTGAAACACTTCACTGTAATTGCACACAGCTACTGTACCTCACCAAAAGAACAACACACAGGGGCCAATTTATCAATGCTTCAATTGATAATATGCTGGTATCTCAAGTCAAATTAGATGCAAAGTTGATCCGTCGTAGTTAACAAAGCTTTAAGATTGTCAAATGTTGAAATGTGTGATGTAATATACGCTCCTGCGATATCAATCCGATGCAGATCGATGCTGGTGTTATTCAAGCGGAATACTGATCATCCACCGTCACATTCGACTCTATTTGACCCTCTTGTCAATTTATCAAACATTCAACAGGTATGCTCATGTCTATTACAACACAGCGTACCTATTTTTCAAACCGCCACCTTTGAGGCCGTTAATACCATAGAAATCAATGGGAGTCTATGTTCGATGCTGCAAGACAATGAAGCATATTAGATAATAAAAGTAAATTAGGGAGATGTTATCCTACTTATGGATTATGTTATACCTTTGTCTCTTATTACAAAGCAAGGGGACAATATTATTGCGCCAAATTTGATGCAAAGTATTGCTCCAAATGTGGTGCACTAGTAGATATAGGGATACAAATTAAATACTTTACATAATGTAGCCAACTTCCTTTTTTTGGATAAATGTAATAAAAGTCCCACTCTTCACTTCGCACCAAATTTGATGCAACACTTTTCACACCAAATTTGAGGCAATACTCAAACTCCTAAACAACCAACAAACTGGTAAAGTTTTCCACAACTTCTTATTGGTAAATGCATAATCACGTGATTAATGAAATCAGCCAATCTGATTGAAATACACATTTTCTACTATTACTAATGAATCAAATTGCTCTATACTTGAGTCATTGATCACTCATCAGAACTTGTAAGTGCCATTTGTTACATTGTGAATTATACTTTTAAAGTATGTATATGTGAAATTAGTTTTAAAGATATTCATAATCTTTCACCACTGTAGGTTATTCAATAGGACCTTATTATTTTAAAACAGAAAAGATAAAAATAACATGCCACAACCTGGGCATGAGGGAAAAAAAAAAAGAAAAGGGACAGAAATTCTCTCTCTCTTGCCCCCGCCCGCATCTCCCCACCCATCCAAACTCTGCATCGTCCGCACTCTGCATTCCGTACCGGTCAGACCTAGTCTCTATCATCTAAGAATTGTTTATTAGCAATAGTAAGCTCCATAGACACTGACCCCCGAAGGGGCGAAATCAGTTGTAGTTGTATTTCCTTCGGAAAGCTAGAAATGACGTTCCAACATTTTAGTATAAAACGATTGACTTGTGTTTCTGAATTTATTGATGTGTCCATTTGCTCCATAATCAGTAGGTTTTTCAGTTTTTGAATAAATTCTGATAAGGTTGACGCTTTACTAGATTTCCAGTATTTCAGTATGAGTAGTCTACCGACCATTATTGCAGAGTTTAATTGACATATATGTTTATGTGTACCTATTTTATGTCCATCTATAAAGAACATTATGTGTTCCAACTTAAATTGAAAGTGTATATTATTAATTCTATTTAGCCAGTCGTTAGTCTTGTACCAGAACTTCTTAATTTTGGGCCAGCTCCAAAAACAATGGCTCAGGTCAGCATTAAGAGCTTTACATTTATGACATAAAGCCTCAGAGTGGTCCCATTTCACTTTCTTACTAGGGGTAATATATGTTCTATTTATTAATTTAGTATGAGACTCACGCCATGAGGTGGATAATGTTGCTGCGTCTGCAAATGTGAAGCTTTTATATATAATTTCTAATGGTACCTGCCAATTTTTAGCAATGTGCTCCAAATTTTCCTTCCGATATTCTGTCATAATTGATTTATATAATGAAGTTACATTGTATTTCCCTAATTTAAAAAGGTTAATAGGCATCTGAAGGATATTCCATGCACATTCATCTGAAAGATCAGATGGGAATTCCTTTAAGAAATGGCGAACTTGAAAGTAGGGGAAAAAATCCTTTTTTGAAATTGCATATTCAGTAGCTAGTTCCTGTAGTGATATACATACCCCTGAGCCCCTTTCTCTTAGCTGATCTATGTATATATTAGGCCCTGTTGTGCCCAGGCGTTAAAGATACGGGAGTTCAGTGCTGCAGGGAAATTAGGGTTGCCCGTTATTGTTAAATATTTGGAGAATTTATAATTAATATGAATTTTTTTGAGAAGTTTCTGCCAGGCCCTAATTACGCTATAGATATTTGGTAGCAGTTTAATTTTAGTTGGGCATTTATTCATATTGCAGTGTAGTAAAGCTTTTAGAGAGTAGGGTCTGGCTAAAGTTGCTTCCATCTTCTGGTCTACAATGTATTCTGCATTTGTTAGCCATTCAATTGCAATTTTAGAAATGCATACTAAATTATAGGTCTCGATATCTGGAAGGCTCAATCCCCCGTATTGTCTAGGCAAAACAAGTCTACTTAATCCGATGACCCTCCTTTTATCCCCCAAATAAATTGTGCAAATAACTGATTGAATAGTTTTATATCTTTTTGCTTTATAATAACTGGGAGATTTTGCATTAAACAGAGAAGTTTAGGGAAGATCACCATCTTAATTATGTTGATTTTGCCAGACAAAGTTAGGTAAAATTTCGACCAGGTGTCTAGATCCAGCCTGATTTTAGTAATAATGGGTACATAGTTAAGTTTATACCATTCATTATGATTTTTAGAGAGTTTAATCCCCAGGTAGACAAAGTTAGATTTAGCTTCTTTAAAATGGTGTTGCTGATATGATTCTTTATTTTTACATAACCAAAAAATTTCTGATTTGTGAGTGTTAACTTTGTAACCTGAGAATGCACTAAATTCTTGGAGGGCTTGGGTTAGTAAAGGGATATACTTAGCGGTATTAGCCATCAGGACTAGTAGGTCATCAGCATATAAAAGTGTAGTGACTTTCCTGTGTCCCAGATTAATCCCTTCAATCTCTTTCCTTATAGATATTACAAGTGGTTCTAATGCCAGATTAAAAAGATAGGGGGATAGTGGACAGCCCTGTCGTACACCTTTATTTAATGAGAAGTATATGGTGGGGGTACCGTTGACCAAGACAGATGAGGTTGAGGATTTGTAGGTTGCCCGAATAAAATCGACAAACGCTCCCTCGACTTCAAATATTGGGAGGGCTGTAAACAGGTGATCCCAAGAGATGGAGTTGAAGGCTTTTTCTGCATCGATTGATATTAGGGCAGCATCCGATGTTGGGTTTTTATGCAGGCAGGATTGATTTAGAATTAGTTGTAATTTCCGTAAATTCCGTGTAGCAATTCTACCTGGCATAAACCCAACCTGGTCCTTGTGTATCAAGGGCCCGATAAAAAATTTTAAGCGATCAGCAATAATACTCATCAGAATCTTGTAATCGCAGTTAAGGAGCGATATTGGTCTGTATGAAGATATCTGCTCTTTGTCCTTACCCTTTTTAAGGATAAGAACTATTTGTGATGCAGCAAAATATCTAGAGCATGGTTTCTTATCCAGATAGTAACTGTTAAAGATAGAGACCAGAGTTTGGACAATATCATCTGACAATATTTTATACAATTCTATAGGGAGCTGGTCAGGCCCAGCAGCTTTATTAGATGTTGCTTTCTTTATTGCATTTAGTACTTCGTTAGAAGTAATTGCAGCGTTCAGCATCTCTCTTTGGTCTTCCAATATTTTAGGTGTTTTAATCTTGTGCCAAAAATTATTTTTAATCTGTATATCTATTTTCTCTTCCGAATAAAGGTCTTGGAAATAATTTGTAACTGAGCTGGCAATATCCTCACTTTTAACAGTTCTACTAGACGTAGACTTAAGAGCTTCAATAATGTATTTCTTTTCTTTTGATTTGGTTAAGTTAGCCAAAAATTTCCCTGCTTTCCCTCCATGTCTATAATAAAAAACCTGGATCTAAGTGTATCTTGAGCAGATTTTTGTGTTAGAAAGATTTCTCTTTCTTTTTTAGCGACTTGATACAGCTCCCAAAATTTTCTTGATGGGTCACTAATGTATGTATTATAAGCATTACGTAGCTGATTAGTAACTAAAATAAGTTCTCTGGTTGAACTTTATATTATTGGTAATTTAGGAATTTTCATATAAACAATAGAATCAGTGATAGAATACTCCCATATGATGAACAACACGATATGATTAGTAAAATATAAGAAAGCTATACTTTATGCTATATTGCTATTAAGACGTAAATGTCTTCGCTTGTAATGCTCATGATGGAGGGGATTGTCCTCTATTCTGAGCTCTTTTGATCAATGTTATGGACAATAATCGATCATATGGACTTTGCTTTTGAAAGGTGGGACTAACAATCTTGATTTGATTTGATCTGATTTTATTCCAGATATTTTCGGTTACTGTATTCTGAGTTATGTATCCACCTTCTTGTATTGATATACAGCATGATTTGATTTTCTTTTTTTTTGTCTGTCCAATAACTTTCAATAAAGAAATATAAAAAAAAAAGAAATTAGTATTAAAGATAAGCATTGATGATGACATTAGGCCACACAGTGTAATATTTCTGACAAAGATTTTAATAATTGAATGATGCTTGATTCAATATAATCTTAAACTGATAGATCAAAGGGATAGTCTACCTAACATTAAACATGAATTCATGAATTAGATACAGCAGAAATTAAAATCACCTCTTTACTGTCATGCTATTTTCAGTGTTTTTCTTCCTTCTCTTGAATTTAATTTTCATTGAGAAATGTCATCTTAAATGCCAGCCCATTTTTTAACACCTGTGTAGGGGTGGTGTTTCAAACTAGACTGCAATCAGAAGGGTTACACAGGTGCCGAGAGAAAACTGCCCCAGCTCTTAAAATATCCATTGATTGCAAATAAATACATATGATACCCTGATTACATGTTATATTCACAATGATTCTTGCTCAGAAATATTATATATTTACACTATATACATTTAGTGGTATAAATAAACAAAGAGATATGAAAGACAACATTGTTTAGAACAAAAAAAAGGAATTTAGGGACATGTAAATATGTTTGCAAAATATTTCTGACATAAATATATACAAGTATATGCAAAGATGTGTGTACAAATTCTTGCATTAATAATCATTAAAAAAAAGAAAAAAATCAGGAGATAAGCATATCATGATTTCTAGAAATACAAATACAAATACACATTCATTTATGTGAAAATAACATATATCAGATTTTTATTATAACAAATAAATGAAAAAAATAACTTTTTATGAGATATTGTTTGTTGAGGTATAAATCTAGCAATTTCTTGGACAATAACAGATGAAAAATAAAAGATTAGTTTTAGAGGAATGTGCTTGTTCATGGACAGTAATGTAATGGTATAAATAAAGTTGGAAAAAACTGAATATCCGCAACATTGATGGCTCTTATTTATCAACAGTCTGATGCTCATCGCACCATACTTGACGTGCGTGTTTTTGACAGATTTTTTAATAAATAAGGCTGTCATATATAGATTTGTGGCAGCAATGTTTGGTGATGTCTGGCGAGCATATTGACTCCAGTGAATGCGTTGAGATGGATGCAATGATAAATCTGCCCCACAGAGTCCACTTACATACCTATTCTTATACACCTTGTGGAAGAACTTGCCTCTCTTCTAAGCAATATACTTACATAGAAACAAAGAAACATACGGCTAGATTATGAGTTTTGCGTTATGAGGGGTGTAGTGCTAATTTACACGTTATTGTCACCGCTCACTTACCTACAGCACTGGTATTACAGATTATCATAAACCCGGCGTTATTAGGCAAGAAGTGAGCGTAGAGCAAAATTGTGCTCCATACCGCACTCCAATACCAGCGCTGCTTAAGTAAGCGGTGAGCTGGTTGTACGTGCTCGTGCACGATTTCCCCATAGACATCAATGGGGAGAGCCAGCTGAAAAAAAGCCTAACACCTGCAAAAAAGCAGCGTAAAGCTCCGTAACGCAGCCCCATTGATTCCTATGGGGAAACTAAATTTATGTTTACACCTAGCACCCTAACATGAACCCCGAGTCTAAACACCTCTAATCTTATACTTATTAACCCCTAATCTGCCGCCCCCCACATGACTGACACCTGCATTATACTTATTAACCCCTAATCTGCCTTTTCTGACATCGCAGGCACCTAAATTATACTTATTAACCGCTAATCTGCTGCCCCCAACATCGCCGATACCTACATTATATTTATTAATCCCTAATCTCCCGCCCCCAATGTTGCTTCAACCTACTTACATTTATTGACCCCTAATCTGCCACCAACATTGCCGCCACTATAATAAACATATTAACCCCTAAACCACCGTACTCCCGCCTCGAAAACAATAGTTAAATATTATTAACCCCTAATCTGCTGCCCCTAACATCGCCACCACCTACCTACATTTATTAACCCCTAATCTGCTACCCCCAACGTCGCTGCCACTATACTAAAGTTATTAACCCCTAAACCTAAGTCTAACCCTAACACCCACTAACTTAAATATAATTAAAATAAATCTAAATAAAACCTACTATTAATAACTGAATTATTCCTATTTAAAACTAAATACTTACCTGTAAAATAAACCCTTAGCTAGCTACAATATAACTAATAGTTACATTGTAGCTACCTTAGGCCTAGATTTGGAGTTCGGCGTTAGCCGTGAAAACCAGCGTTAGAGGCTCCTAACGCGGGTTTCTTACGGACTCCGGTATTTAGAGTTCAGTTACCGACACTCAAAAAAAACCTAACGCTCACATTTCTACCGACACCTCAGACCCATTAGTAAACATATACCGACAAAAAAAACATCCACGAATCAAATCAAAAATATTACGCAAACTACACTTACAGTCATACAAACACTACACTATGTTTATTTTTCATATTTAATAATTTTTCATCAAAATACAAAGGATTAAAGTTGCGAGATCTCGGGTGTTTGAAAAAAAACAACACAAATCCATTTTCCCATTGACTTACATTGACACACGGGAAAAGACCCTCATATACCTACATCTAACTAATAACATTATCACAAACATACACTCATCGATGCATACAAACAATATACACCACATGACATACACAAAATATTTATTTATTACAAAAAGAACACGATTTAGTTACTTTTTCACAAAAGCTCATGACGTCACTCACTTTACGATGAAAACCAGTCTTAGAAAAAAAAAATGACCAATTTTCAGAGCCTCCATTGACTTCTATTGGGAAGACGTGCTCGTGCACGCGAAACCCTCATTTCCCTAACGCACGCAAATAGCATAGACAGAAAAACTCCAAATACCAGCGCTAGAAAAGACATAATTTCATGCGTTAGACCCAGCTATGATAAATAGATCAAGAAATGACTATTTCCCTATGGTGGATTTATGGATTTTACTGTTTGAATATTCACAACACCATTAAATTCTTTCAGACTTTTATATTACATCAAATACAATTCAACATCACTAGTAACAACATTTTTGTTTTAAAAATATTACATTTAAACGGACACAAAAATAATGTCAACTTTTCAGGATTCACAAACACTACACAATGGGAAACAATTCTCATTTACCTTTATTATTGCATTTCAGTTATTCAACTCATATGCTTGCAGCAACAGCATATCTACATAGGCTTAACACATGATCACTCATGGATGCACATACATTACTATTAACATTCACTCATACATGTGCATTCAAATGATGGGGGAAAAACACATTACATTCTCTAGAGGAATCACAAAACACAACATATGGATTTTACTGTACTTTTAACATCATGATTCCATCACCAGAAACCATTAGGAATTACGTACAACAAGAACATCATTACACCAGATTACAGATGTCACTTTATGGGAAGGAACAACAATGCCAGACCGCTATATAGAAGTCAGCATATGTGGGACACAATCACAATATATACGTACATGTACATAACACGCATCACCCATCACGCAACCACAAAGCACACATTTAGATTTTATTCAGCACACAATAACAATGTAGTCAAATACAACAACACAATGAGGATTTCAGAACTACATAGGCAGGTTAATAATATCATGACGTCATTAGAAGATTCAACCATACACATCACAGATTCACCACTGTACCTCCCCTTTCGGAACTTTAACACTCAATACTACAATACAACATATACGTAAACAACAGTTTGGAACAGCATTATTAAGGCGATTTCAATGGGACAATTAATAAATATTGTCAGATCGCAAATCACTTATATATATAATACTACAGATGACAGCCGGAAGTTCTTCAGTATTAGTGCCATTTGAATGGGACGCATACAATATTGACATCTCGGCAATCACTTATATATACAATACTATAGATGACAGCCGGAAGTTATTCAGTATTAGTGCGATTTGAAAGGGACGCATACAATATTGACATCTCGGCAATCACTTATATATACAATACTACAGATGGCAGACGGAAGTTATTCAGTATTAGTGCGATTTGAAAGGGACGCATACAATATTGACAGCTCGGCAATCACTTATATATACAATACTACAGATGACAGCCGGAAGTTATTCAGTATTAGTGCGATTTGAAAGGGACGCATACAATATTGACAGCTCGGCAATCACTTATATATACAATACTACAGATGGAAGACGGAAGTTATTCAGTATTAGTGCGATTTGAAAGGGATGCATACAATATTTACAGCTCGGCAATCACTTATATATACAATACTACAGATGGCAGACGGGAAGTTCGGAATTATTATTGCAATTTTAAAGGGACGCATACAATATTGACAGCTCGGCAATCACTTATATATACAATACTACAGATGACAGCCGGAAGTTATTCAGTATTAGTGCGATTTGAAAGGGGCGCATACAATATTTACAGCTCGGCAATCACTTATATATACAATACTACAGATGGCAGACGGGAAGTTCGGAATTATTATTGCGATTTTAAAGGGACGCATACAATATTGACTGCTCGGCAATCACTTATATATACAATATTACAGATGGCAGCTGTTACTTTATCGTTTACAAACAATATTGCAGCAACATTGATCGATCACATTCGATGCACATTATACACAACTATGCACTTTCATTCATGTTAGCCTGGACGTGTGCTTGTTACTATAAGATCGCGTTTAAGAAATATTGATTACGCATATGATCAAACATTACAAACATGCACTGTATGTGTGATATTTGACACGTTCACATTGAGAATCATTGTTTGAAACTAACATTTCAGCAAACAACAAATAAACGCCCACTGTGAAAGCATTCGCGCCGCTCACATACAAACAGGTGAATACAATCAGCAATCATTACAAACTCACTACCATTGGACTAATTGTACTATAAATCCCCCAAACAACATGTCCAATGCATCACTTGTGATCCACATCAGATCAAGTGCTTACCTTGTTACGCTGTTTTGAAAGATGGATGACGATGACATGGTAGACGCTGCTGGTGCTGCTATTGGCGAACTAGCTGTTGGTCGAATCAGGCAGCCTCGGCGGCTCAGACTGAGACGAAGGGGTCATCTGGTTCGAGGTCCTCGTGTCTACAGGGTGAGACCCACCTTGGAAAACATGAGTGACTTTGAGGTTTTTGATAAGTATCGGCTTGATCGCGAACAGCTCATTGGCCTTTACGATCTTCTTAAACCTCATTTGGAGCCACGTATAAGAATAAGGACTGCTGTTCCCGCCATGAGTAGGATGCTAAGCTGTCTATACGTCCTGGCCTCCGGGAGTTTTCAATCCGGAGAACTGTACATGCATGGCCTGGCTCAAGGTACATTCTCTGTGGTGTTTGATAACTTTCTGGACGCCATGGTACGTATCAGTAAGCAATACATAGGATTCCCACAGAATGATGGTGATTGGAGGCGCCTGAAGCGGGAATTCTTTGATATTGCTCAAATGCCCAATGTCTTGGGAGCCATAGATTGTACCCACATTGCGCTGCGTGCTCCAATTGATGACTCGCCCTTCAGAAATCACAAACATTTTCATAGCCTCAACGTGCAGTATGTTTGTGACGCACAGATGAGGATTATGCATGTGTGTGCGAATTTTGGAGGAGCTTGTCATGATGCCCGCATCCTCTCTCTGTCGTCCCTGTGGAGACAGTTTGAGGAAAGACAAATGCCCCCTGGTTATCTCGTTGGTGAGTATTTGTGCACAACATGGTTAATTATTGTGACAATTGCCACTGTAGTTTTAAAATGTTAGCGTAATGTTCAGCTATAGGATGCAATTTAACCATATATTTTCCCCCCGCTAATGTCTACTTTTAGTTCAATGCAGATATGTAGCATGTCTTACCTTAAATGCTCAGAGAATGTAATGTAACCATGTAGTTAGCATTTTACACAAGGCTTGATTTAGGAGAAATACGCATATGTAGCATGTCTTAGCTGAAATGTGAAGATATTAGCTAATGCAATTTAACCATGTCATTGTCTCTTTCCGCAAATGTCTTTTAGTTCAATGCAGATATGTAGCATGTCTTACCTTAAATGCTCAGAGAATGTAATGTAACCATGCAGTTAGCATTTTACACAAGGCTTGATTTAGGAGAAATACGCATATGTAGCATGTCTTAGCTGAAATGTGAAGATATTAGCTAATGCAATTTAACCATGTCATTGTCTCTTTCCGCAAATGTCTTTTAGTTCAATGCAGATATGTAGCATGTCTTACCTTAAATGCTCAGATAGAGAATGTAATGTAACCATGTAGTTAGCATTTTACACAAGGCTTGATTTAGGAGAAATACGCATATGTAGCATGTCTTAGCTGAAATGGGAAGATATTAGCTAATGCAATTTAACCATGTCATTGTCTCTTTCCGCAAATGTCTTTTAGTTCAATGCAGATATGTAGCATGTCTTACCTTAAATGCTCAGATAGAGAATGTAATGTAACCATGTAGTTAGCATTTTACACAAGGCTTGATTTAGGAGAAATACGCATATGTAGCATGTCTTAGCTGAAATGGAAAGATATTAGCTAATGCAATTTAACTATGTCATTGTCTCTTTCCGCAAATGTCTTTTAGTTCAATGCAGATATGTAGCATGTCTTACCTTAAATGCTCAGATAGAGAATGTAATATAACCATGTAGTTAGCATTTTACACAAGTCTTGATTTAGGAGAAATACGCATATGTAGCATGTCTTAGCTGAAATGGGAAGATAGAGAATAATATTGAACTAGATATTTTAAAGTTAAAATAAAGATTTGTTAATGGATTATCGTGTACAAAACTTTTTATTGTACTACAAATACTATTTTGAGGATTCTGTTGGAATTATGTTCTGTTCATAATTTATAGGTGATTCTGGGTACATGAGCCGGCCTTGGCTCATTACCCCCTTGCGTAGCCCGACTGATGTGTCTGAGGAGCGCTACAATAGGGCTCATAAGAGAACCAGGGCGGTGGTTGAACGGATGTTCGGGCTCCTGAAGATGAGGTTCAGGTGCCTGGACAGGTCGGGAGGAGCCCTCCAGTACAACCCAAAGAAGGTGGCTAAGATCGTTGTAGCCTGTAGCATCCTGCATAATATTGCACAGCGGGCTGGGATGCTGCAGGCCGTCTGGCCAGACAGAAACCTCCTCAGAGATGAGGAGGATGATCCTGTTCTAGAGGGGCCATTCCGGGACGAGGGCCTCAATGTCAGAGCAGACATCATCAACCGCAACTTTAGACGGTAAAGAATAGAGGTTAGACTGGAGTATTATCAATAGAAGTGAACTGTAGGGAAATGACAAGTAGAGAATTGTGCAAACATGTTAGGATTGTTCATCAAATGCTAAAAATGTGTTTAATTTATTAATATAGGTGATGCTCTGGCCATTGGGTCCTGTAGCGAGTCTTTGCCACCTGGTTTTTAAAGAGGACATCAGCTGGTAAGTATAAATGTCTGGACTGTTGCTGGCATGAATTGTACACAAATACATCATATGGCATACATTTTCTAAACTAGTATTTAGTTTACACATTACTTAAAATGTAAATACTCAGAAAGGGATCCTCTAGCATGACTATGGTTCAATGTCACACATTAGAGGTTTGTTCTGCTCAATATGACTCATCTTCACACTTGATAGAACATAACACAAGATGCTACACAGTAAGCTAGTGACAGAAATTTCCTATGAAATGGGGGGTGGGAGAGGGCTAGAGAAATGATTCACACACTTGTAGTAATTTTGAATAAACCTTTTATGCCATTAGGGAGCTGACTTAATCTAAAGACTGAAAGGGAAGAATTAGAAGCCTGACAGTGAAGATTGCCCAGACTGACAGTGGAAAAAGCCAAGATTGAAATTGAAGTATACCAATGGGATCATGTCTGGCATTATCTTTCAAATCTGCTGACCTTGAAAAGCATACAAAGACATGTTCACATGGTAAGTGCCAACTATTTAATAGAATAAGGCTGTTGAGGCATCCTATTGGAGACACTTAGATGATTTTCTAATTTTTAGATGGTATTTCACAGTCCTCTATTTTTGAAATGATGAATAAGACACCTATTGAAGATCAACTTTTTACCCCTGAATTGACTTTCAAAGACCATGCATTATCCAGGTTGGTGTACCAATGCATGCTAGTTAAGAATCACAGGAAGAATGTTGAATATTAGTAGCTTCCGTACATTAGTCATATTTAGTTCTTAATTAGATATTTAGGGATCACAATCAGACACTTAGATGAATTTCTAATTTTTAGATGGGATTTCAGTCCTCTATTTTTGAAATGATGAATAAGACACCTATTGAAGATCAACTGTTTAGCCCTGAATTGACTTTCAAAGACCATGCATTATCCAGGTTGGTGTACCAATGCATGCTAGTTAATAATCACAGGAAGAATGTTGATTATTGGTAGCTTACATAAATTAGTCATACATATTTCATCATTAGATATTTAAGGATCACAATCATAAAAAGGAATACATATTATAGTTGATATAGAGGTTTTTGAATGGACATGAAATATGACATTTATGTTCAACATATATATTATTGAAATGTGATATACATTTTTATGTATAATTCGAAAATCATTTTTTTTAAATATAATTAATAAATATCTTTAAAAAATGTTGAACAAAGTTAGAGCATAGACACAAGATGATTGTAAATGTATTTTATGATTCTTTGACTACGTGTGTATTAACTTTTGTAAAAAAAAAAATTTACATTTCAGATTGGCATCTGATGACTTCCAGGAATATATTTTTATTTTTGGTTCAGAAACTATTAAATTTTAAAATGGTAATAATAAAAAGTTTAGTATTAAATACACTCTTTGGAACAGATTATAATAAATATCCATATAATCTGTCAATAAAAATCAATTTGACTCCCATGACTGGTAGTTGTCTATTTGACAAGCACATGCATAAGATCAAATAATGCTTTAATTGTTGAAAATCCACTGATTCAGAGAATATTACATTAAACTATCTTTTTTAACATTCATTGGGGAGTGAGATCCATCGATGCTTTTCTTTTGAAATTCTTAGATGTTAAAATAATTTCGGATATGTAGTCGATTTCACAAAAATTATTTTTTTTCACTTTTAAGAAGGGGAAGTGGTTCAATTACATTAAAGTGACAGTGTTGTTGAATGTAAAATTAATTTTATAAGATCTTGTATCTTCCTTAGGTATCTCATTACATTATTTGTAAAATTATTTTAATTTTTACATTTATAAATGGTAGGTCATTTAACTTTATATTTTTCACAAGCTAGTTATTGGATGGCAGGTTAATCGATTTGATTTTCTAGTGGAGTCATTTAACTATAGTTAATAATATTATGTAGTTTTTAAAATCTTACCTCTTGGGTTAGACATCACATATCTATATATCATTTTCATTCCCCTTTAGTTTATTTTGACAATGTTAAATCAACATTACAAATGTTTTGGTCCTTAAAGGGACATTCACAAAGTATATTGTGTATTGATTTTTAAATTATTCATAAAATAATTTAAACATATTTAGAAAGTACTATAGAATTACATTCAGTCTTTAAATATACTTTGTAAAAAAAAAATCAATGCACATATCTTAGTCAATTACATAAGGTATCTATGTGCAACCAACAATCAGCATCAAAATAGCCTATGTAGATATGTATTTAATCCAAAAATATATATAATTACAATCTAATGATTGAATACCAAAACATATTAAGTTGTTCAAATATTATAATCTTATCCAAAATGCATACATAACATATAGCTTAATGTCGCTCTAAGCTGAAGACTCCGAAATACCTCCTTTACAATATATATTTCAGTCAGTGTGTAAAACAATCCAGAAGTTAATCTAAATTTTATTGACTCATATGTTATACTAATTTATCAAAAGGAAGGTGCCTAGGTTTCTGATATTTCAAGCATTATTGTGAAATGTTTATTTAAAGGGACATGAACTAAAAATATACTTAAAGGGAGACAGTTAAAAAATTAATGATTTTTACATTCTGAATGAGTATTCTATTTTAAGCAACTTTAAAAATTGTCTCATATTATGAATGCTCCTTGTGATGTTGCTATCATTACTTTAAAAATAAGGCATTAAATAGATAATTTATTAGCTTCAGTACTCTGGACTGAACTTGCTTTTTTGTGGTGGATTAATTTATCCAACAATCATCAAGGACAACCCAGGTTTTTGAAACAATTGTCTGTAATCTCAAATATCATTATTGATTTGCAAAGAAAGATAACAAGATAATTGTTAACATTTGAGAATCGGATTAAATTATAACGTTGATTAACATTTCATGCTCAATCTGAATCACCAACGCTAAATTTGTTTGGACAGTGTCACTTTAAGAGATTTAAAGAGTGTATTTACTTCTCTTCCTATCTTGACATACTTTGCTTGAAAAGCATATCGAGATAGGCTCAGTAGATGAAGATTGGTGGATGCACAGAGATGCCTTATGTGATTGTCTCAACCATGTGCATTTAAATTTCTTCTGTTGAGGATATCTAAATACTAAGATAAATTGATTTACATTTAAAGTCTAAACAATTTTCTATCTCTACAGATCATTTGATACAATTGTTTGTTTGTAATGTATATTTAAAAATAAAGACGCCATTGCACAATAACATATATGAGCACTTCAGACAAATACAAGCTCGAGGTTTATTTACTAATAACAAACAAACCTGTAGTTTAACATTTATAAACAGATTATCCAAGTGAATGACCTTATAACCTGAATTTGAACATTCAGAAATATTGCGTGGGAAACGCATCTTGAAACACCAGATTAGCATCTTTAAACATTAGAGTCTAATGTCACGCAATAGCACACAATCAATGTGCATTATGAAATACATTTAATAGAGCAATATCAATACTTCACAATAAGTCAATAAATGGATTTTATGAACAATAAAGACATACAATATTAAATGTGTATTTGTATTAAAGAAACAGACCGTTATTAAACCGAGAAATGTCTACAACATTAATAATGTGACAGTATTAGATGTTAAATAAAATTTAATCATTAATATTTAACGGATCACGGATATTAAATCTGCGTCACACATATCCGCATGACAGGCCCATGAGTTACAAATAAGTCTACATGAAAAATGAAGTTACAGCACCACCATGAGGTATGTGTAAGGAAGTTACTAAGATATGAAACATTAAGAAACGGCCAATCAGAGTTCATCACACAAACACAACTTGAGTCAGGATGGTCTCACAGACATTCTAACAATATTTCAAACTTTTATCCAATCAGATGTACAGATAACTTGTCCCATGGTGCTTCTCATGTTTACTTCACCATATAAAAGTCCATTACACGTTGCCATCTTTGTCAGTTCTCTAATGCCTGCAGGCAGTATATATTATATCCCTACATATATTCTACAACCCAGCAGGCATGTCAGCTCCCAGGTTCACCAAGGAGGAGAGCGCTGCACTGGTCCACGCCGTCAAGGACTTTTATCCCCAGCTGTTTGGGAACAAGAGGAGGTTGACAGATGCGCCTGTTAAGAAGGCCCTCTGGGAGTCTATCACCAATGCGGTTAGATTGGTGTGTGACGTCCAGAGGACCCAGGATCAGATCATGAGGAGATTCGGAGATATGAGGTTGCGGTTAACCAAAAAAGTCAACCTCATAAGGGACCGGGTACAAGCCCGTAAAAGAGGTGGCAAAAGAGAGGCCCCGCGGAAACTGTACCTACTCCCTTATGAGGTGACTTTATGCGAGCTCCTCAATCTCCGGGTCCCTAAAAGATTCAGATCCTCGCCATCCTCTGCCTCCTCTTCTTCCCTCCCAGCTGCGGGATCTGAAAGTCCTGACGCGGGGGCCAGGGCAGCTGCTTCTCCGTCCGGTGGCCTGGGAGGAGATGGAGAATCTGAACCAGGTAATTATCCAACTTCATATAATATCTTATTTTATTTTTTTTAATCAATAAATGTGTATATAGTCAGATACTAAACCTATACAGCTCTCACAACATACACTACATATGATGTTTAGATATCTGATTTTAGATTAGTGACACATGAAATAGGAATGATGTGTCTTGCGCTCTACAGAATATGCGTCACAGAGCGAAAATGGAATTGCGCATACACGTTAACATGGCTTTGCTGTAAGTGGCATTGCTTTATACATGTTGGTCAAATGACGGATGCGTAATTCCGCTTTGAATCATTGCGCAATGATCGCGAAAATGGAATTGCGCATACACGTTAACATGGCTTTTCTGTAAGTGGCATTGCTTTATACATGTTGGTCAAATGACGGATGCGTAATTCCGCTTTGAATCATTGCGCAATGATCGCAAAAATGGAATTGCGCATACACGTTAACATGGCTTTGCTGAAAGTGGCATTGCTTTATACATGTTGGTCAAATGACGGATGCGTAATTCCGCTTTGAATCATTGCGCAATGATCGCGAAAATGGAATTGCGCATACACGTTAACATGGCTTTGCTGTAAGTGGCATTGCTTTATACATGTTGGTCAAATGACGGATGCGTAATTCCGCTTTGAATCATTGCGCAATGATCGCGAAAATGGAATTGCGCATACACGTTAACATGGCTTTGCTGTAAGTGGCATTGCTTTATACATGTTGTTCAAAATGAAATGTGAATTATTATATATGTGAAGAATACAGTATTCTTATTTTCAATATTATACATAATAAAAAAAGAAGAATCCAAATAAATTATAACATATGCACATCAATTGATGAGAATGAAATAACACCAAAAAATAATTAAAGCTACAGTAAACAACACAACTGATTGAAAATAAGAGTACAGGATATATTTATCATGAATTGAATTGAGGAAACAATTAACTCATGGGACTACCAAAGGATTAATAGTTTTAAATTGATTTGCTAATAATGTAAAGATTTTAAACATGGCATGATTTGTATTAATGATATGCAATCCTCATTTAATATATTACAGATATGGATGTTGCTGCTGGATCCTTAAGGCAGGGCTTGTCACAGTATGGTATGTCTCATTTTAATTGACGTTTGTCTTAGAAACATGGACAGAACATTACATACTAAATCCACATTGTTCAATATTTATATGTAATGTCCCTTTAATAGATGAAAATTAAATAATTCTTCGGATATCCTTAAATAACATATTTGATTTGAATTGCATGCTCAATCCCATTCATTACATCAACATATGGAGTAGAGAATTCATTAACACCAACATTGTCAAATCAATATAATTTTATATTAAAGGGATACTGATCTACAATTATTAATGTTGTCATTCAGATAGAGTATGCAATATTAATAAACATTTAAATATAATACTATCATGATATGTGAAATATTCTATTGCTAAATGTATTTTAAAATCAAGAATGTACGTTTATCTGCATCTCAATTTTGGTTGAACAACCTGGGTTTTTATTGATGATTGGTGGATACCTTCAACAAACAATATTTATTGAATATAATATTGCTTATCTGCCTTTAAGATTAAAATGTAGCAACATTCAAATTATAATAGGAGTCAATGTTAAATCATTTTGAACAGTTTGAACAGAGAAATCAATGATTTAAATTAATCGTGTCAGTGTCCCTTTAATAAACAATAGATTCATTCATCTTTACATTCTTTGGATTAAACAATATTGATATATAATTCATATATTCACTGTTGGAGTTACTTTATAGATATCAGCATACTCTAACAGCACCATGATTACATATTTGTACTAATCAATTTGGTTTTGTATTGTGATAAATATGTGTTGTGTCCTAAACAAGAGTACTGTACATTGCACAAATGGCTCGATGTGCCACATGTGTTTGTTTAGATTTGTCAACAGCTGCTCTTCAAAATGTGGTTTGTGTGTATTCTTTTAAGAACATTGATCAATGGGTATATTTAGATATGCAATAGCATCGTATGAGATGAGTTTTAACAGAATCCCCTTGATTCAATCAAGCATTTTCTGGTTTAATGACTGCTCTATTCTTCACATTTTCAAGTTGATTAATCTTAAAATTCGATACAGATGTGATTTAGTGATATCCCAAATGTGTTTCCTAATATATATCTATATCATTCATAGAGAGAGTTGGTGTGGTGAGCCCACAGGAATCCAGCAGTGACATAGAGCCGCCTTTGCGGTCTCCTGGTAAGTCCATTGACTCATTTATATGTCATTGAAGGTGTATTGGTAATCAATATTATGAGCATGATTCTGATGAAGCATAACATTTGAAACAAACATATAATTTTCTCTTCTGATTATATATTAATTTTCTTTTAATATTGAAAGATTAATAATTAAAACTTTATTAGTCTACACATTTGTTATTCAGAAGATGTATAGCATATGTTTGTTTCCATGTTCATTTTTGACAACAGTCATCAAGTGATACACACATGAGAAATCTTAAATGTTCTATGTACTATGTTTTTATGATTTTTAAATTAATACAAACAATACATCAAAAATATGAATCATTGAGAATAACAAATCTAATGTAATTTGTATGCTCCATCAAAATGATGTAAATCATAACTTTGGGTGTGTATATCTTTAATGCAACATTGATGTGTGTCTTTGAACAACAGTAACATATGTTATAATATCTGTTCTTAACGTGTACACAACATGTTATGTTTTACAGAGATTGATTTAACATATGTGACGGAGGAGGAAGAGGCTGCCTTGGAGTCTAATGGTATGTGAAATATATCATGTTTCCAACATGTTGCTTTATTTGAAATCATTTCATTGAAGACATTCAAAGTCTACAGCTTTTGCACTTTAAAAAGGAATATTATTTGTCTGTTCAAATACACTACTGCCCCCTTTCTATATCAGGCAGCATGAAATTTTTTTTTTTTTTAAATTTATAATTCATGCCATCATTATGTCACATGTATATTCCAGGCCAAAACACAATAATAATGTTATAATTGTACAGACAGTAATTGATATTCATCTTAGTGCCTATATGCATACCATATCCTCATTTCATAATTGTTTACAAATTCAAACACACTTCTAAGTATATTGAAAACATAATCAATTTGAAATGCGTTGATTTGATTTCATGATGTTAATATATATTTATTAAATTTTCAGATGGATCCACCACTTCTGGTCATCTGGTTTCCGCCCCTGCCCAGTCCCCTGACCAGTCACAGACCCCTCCCCATGCCCAGACCCCTGCCCAGACCCCTGCCCATGCCCAGACCCCTGCCCATGCCCAGACCCAGACCCCTGCCCATGCCCAGACCACTGCCCATGCCCAGACTCCTGCCCATGCCCAGACCCCTGCCGGCCCTTCCCATTTATCATTTCCTGCCCCTCCCAAAAAACGCCCCTACAACCCCCTTCGCCGCTCTCCCCGTATTATGGCCCGTACAGCTGCCCAGACCCCAACTCCCCACTCCCCAGCTGTACGGCCTACCTCGGAGCATCAGCTCATCCCTCCCCAAGCCAATTCCATCCCTCCCCAAGCCAATCCCATCCCTCCCCCCTGTCTCAACCTTCATTATAAGATACTTAAAGGTACACTGAAGGAAAATATTTTCTATTGTGATTCAAATAGAGCAAGCAATGTTAATCAAATTTATAATTTACTACTCTTATGAATTATTCTTCATTCTCTTGATATCTTTATTGAAACAAAGAAATGCCTATAATTATTTTAAAAAATAAAATAATTGTGGACATCATTTCTTTATTGTTGGATGAATGTATCCATCAACCAGCAGGGACAAACAAAGTTGATAAACAAATATGGCCTGCCCTAAAAACCGACATTCTTGCATTCAAAATCTAGCTATAGAATTCAAACATTTAAAGAATATGTGTAATTTTTAAATATTTGTAATGTCATGCTCTATCTGAATCAGTCAATTAAATATTTAGGTTCAGTGTCCCTTTAATTAGATATCACTACATATACCAATCACCACTACTTGGATCCAACAATTAATGTACAAATGTTTATACATTATCTCTTGTCTAACCCAGTGGGAATGTAATTTCTTCAGGTTGCTATGTTTACACAGCTTGTCCTCAATGCCAAAATGTTTAAGGATAGGTGTGCCTACCACAGTATAATTAAAATATTTAAATTGCTAATGTAAGTACAATGTAAATCCTTTAACAAGATTTTATACACTCAAGCTGTATAAGTGGATCATCTAAAACCAATTAAAGGGGACAACATGTTTGAGTAAACTGTCCCTTTAATGATTTCGTTCTGTCTGAATAACATAATTCATGTGTAAAGAATAAATTTAAACTAATTGATGTAAAGAATGATTTGTCTTTATGATGACAATGTATCTTTTCTATTTTTTTCGTCTGTTGTGTAATTATCATTAATATTTAATTTATTATTTATTTTAGGCTGTGACTCAGCATGGCTCATGCTAGAAGGTATAGCAAGAGTAGAGCAGGCCGTGTTGAGGAACGCAGCTGTCCTGAGAGGGATGAACGACACCATGCAGGCCCAGCTCCGGGTTCAGGACTTGACTCTGCGTGAAATTATGCGATTAAGTTCAAGGCCTGAATCTGGAGCTGGACATGCACAGGACGATGAAGAGGATGACCAGTAAGTGGAGGATCTGGAGATGCTCCAAGGTGGCAGATAAGAATCCTCCGTCCACATGTTGATGTTTTTTTTTATTGTTGCCATTTGGCCTTTTTAAAAGTTTATTGTTGTGCCTGTTGCACTTTTTTACCTTGTCATATGTCTCCAATGGGGCTATGGTGGCCCTTGGCAACACTCTTCATGGACTGTGATGCACTGTGTTACCTTGTCATATGTCTCCAATGGGGCTATGGTGGCCCTTGGCAACTCTCTTCATGGACTGTGATGCACTCTTTTACCTTGTCATATGTCTCCAATGGGGCTATGGTGGCCCTTGGCAACTCTCTTCATGGACTGTGATGCACTGTGTTACCTTGTCATATGTCTCCAATGGGGCTATGGTGGCCCTTGGCAACTCTCTTCATGGACTGTGATGCACTCTTTTACCTTGTCATATGTCTCCAATGGGGCTATGGTGGCCCTTGGCAAGTCTCTTCATGGACTGTGATGCACTGTGTTACATTGTCATATGTCTCCAATGGGGCTATGGTGGCCCTTGGCAACTCTCTTCATGGACTGTGATGCACTCTTTTACCTTGTCATATGTCTCCAATGGGGCTATGGTGGCCCTTGGCAACTCTCTTCATGGACTGTGATGCACTGTGTTACCTTGTCATATGTCTCCAATGGGGCTATGGTGGCCCTTGGCAACTCTCTTCATGGACTGTGATGCACTCTTTTACCTTGTCATATGTCTCCAATGGGGCTATGGTGGCCCTTGGCAACTCTCTTCATGGACTGTGATGCACTGTGTTACCTTGTCATATGTCTCCAATGGGGCTATGGTGGCCCTTGGCAACTCTCTTCATGGGCTGTGATGCACTGTGTTACCTTGTCATATGTCTCCAATGGGGCTATGGTGGCCCTTGGCAACTCTCTTCATGGACTGTGATGCACTCTTTTACCTTGTCATATGTCTCCAATGGGGCTATGGTGGCCCTTGGCAACTCTCTTCATGGACTGTTATCACTGTGTTACATTGTCATATGTCTCCAATGGGGCTATGGTGGCCCTTGGCAACTCTCTTCATGGACTGTGATGCACTCTTTTACCTTGTCATATGTCTCCAATGGGGCTATGGTGGCCCTTGGCAACTCTCTTCATGGACTGTGATGCACTGTGTTACCTTGTCATATGTCTCCAATGGGGCTATGGTGGCCCTTGGCAACTCTCTTCATGGACTGTGATGCACTCTTTTACCTTGTCATATGTCTCCAATGGGGCTATGGTGGCCCTTGGCAACTCTCTTCATGGACTGTGATGCACTCTTTTACCTTGTCATATGTCTCCAATGGGGCTATGGTGGCCCTTGGCAACTCTCTTCATGGACTGTGATGCACTCTTTTACCTTGTCATATGTCTCCAATGGGGCTATGGTGGCCCTTGGCAACTCTCTTCATGGACTGTGATGCACTCTTTTACCTTGTCATATGTCTCCAATGGGGCTATGGTGGCCCTTGGCAACTCTCTTCATGGACTGTGATGCACTCTTTTACCTTGTCATATGTCTCCAATGGGGCTATGGTGGCCCTTGGCAACTCTCTTCATGGACTGTGATGCACTGTATTACCTTGTCATATGTCTCCAATGGGGCTATGGTGGCCCTTGGCAACTCTCTTCATGGACTGTGATGCACTCTTTTACCTTGTCATATGTCTCCAACGGGGCTATGGTGGCCCTTGGCAACTCTCTTCATGGACTGTGATGCACAGTGTTACCTTGTCATATGTCTCCAATGGGGCTATGGTGGCCCTTGGCAACTCTCTTCATGGACTGTGATGCACTGTGTTACCTTGTCATATGTCTCCAATGGGGCTATGGTGGCCCTTGGCAACTCTCTTCATGGACTGTGATGCACTCTTTTTCCTTGTCATATGTCTCCAATGGGGCTATGGTGGCCCTTGGCAACTCTCTTCATGGACTGTGATGCACAGTGTTACCTTGTCATATGTCTCCAATGGGGCTATGGTGGCCCTTGGCAACTCTCTTCATGTACTTTGATGCACTGTGTTACCTTGTCATATGTCTCCAATGGGGCTATGGTGGCCCTTGGCAACTCTCTTCATGGACTGTGATGCACTGTGTTACCTTGTCATATGTCTCCAATGGGGCTATGGTGGCCCTTGGCAACTCTCTTCATGGACTGTGATGCACTCTTTTACCTTGTCATATGTCTCCAATGGGGCTATGGTGGCCCTTGGCAACTCTCTTCATGGACTGTGATGCACTGTGTTACCTTGTCATATGTCTCCAATGGGGCTATGGTGGCCCTTGGCAACTCTCTTCATGGACTGTGATGCACTGTGTTACCTTGTCATATGTCTCCAATGGGGCTATGGTGGCCCTTGGCAACTCTCTTCATGGACTGTGATGCACTCTTTTACCTTGTCATATGTCTCCAATGGGGCTATGGTGGCCCTTGGCAACTCTCTTCATGGACTGTGATGCACTCTTTTACCTTGTCATATGTCTCCAATGGGGCTATGGTGGCCCTTGGCAACTCTCTTCATGGACTGTGATGCACTCTTTTACCTTGTCATATGTCTCCAATGGGGCTATGGTGGCCCTTGGCAACTCTGTTCATGGACTGTGATGCACTGTGTTACCTTGTCATATGTCTCCAATGGGGCTATGCTGGCCCTTGGTAACTCTCTTCATGGACTGTGATGCACTGTGTTACCTTGTCATATGTCTCCAATGGGGCTATGCTGGCCCTTGGTAACTCTCTTCATGGACTGTGATGCACTGTGTTACCTTGTCATATGTCTCCAATGGGGCTATGGTGGCCCTTGGCAACTCTCTTCATGGACTGTGATGCACAGTGTTACCTTGTCATATGTCTCCAATGGGGCTATGGTGGCCCTTGGCAACTCTCTTCATGGACTGTGATGCACTGTGTTACCTTGTCATATGTCTCCAATGGGGCTATGGTGGCCCTTGGCAACTCTCTTCATGGACTGTGGTGCACTCTTTTTCCTTGTCATATGTCTCCAATGGGGCTATGGTGGCCCTTGGCAACTCTCTTCATGGACTGTGATGCACAGTGTTACCTTGTCATATGTCTCCAATGGGGCTATGGTGGCCCTTGGCAACTCTCTTCATGTACTTTGATGCACTGTGTTACCTTGTCATATGTCTCCAATGGGGCTATGGTGGCCCTTGGCAACTCTCTTCATGGACTGTGATGCACTGTGTTACCTTGTCATATGTCTCCAATGGGGCTATGGTGGCCCTTGGCAACTCTCTTCATGGACTGTGATGCACTCTTTTACCTTGTCATATGTCTCCAATGGGGCTATGGTGGCCCTTGGCAACTCTCTTCATGGACTGTGATGCACTGTGTTACCTTGTCATATGTCTCCAATGGGGCTATGGTGGCCCTTGGCAACTCTCTTCATGGACTGTGATGCACTGTGTTACCTTGTCATATGTCTCCAATGGGGCTATGGTGGCCCTTGGCAACTCTCTTCATGGACTGTGATGCACTCTTTTACCTTGTCATATGTCTCCAATGGGGCTATGGTGGCCCTTGGCAACTCTCTTCATGGACTGTGATGCACTCTTTTACCTTGTCATATGTCTCCAATGGGGCTATGGTGGCCCTTGGCAACTCTCTTCATGGACTGTGATGCACTGTGTTACCTTGTCATATGTCTCCAATGGGGCTATGGTGGCCCTTGGCAACTCTCTTCATGGACTGTGGTGCACTCTTTTACCTTGTCATATGTCTCCAATGGGGCTATGGTGGCCCTTGGCAACTCTCTTCATGGACTGTGATGCACTGTGTTACCTTGTCATATGTCTCCAATGGGGCTATGGTGGCCCTTGGCAACTCTCTTCATGGACTGTGATGCACTCTTTTACCTTGTCATATGTCTCCAATGGGGCTATGGTGGCCCTTGGCAACTCTCTTCATGGACTGTGATGCACTGTGTTACATTGTCATATGTCTCCAATGGGGCTATGGTGGCCCTTGGCAACTCTCTTCATGGACTGTGATGCACTCTTTTACCTTGTCATATGTCTCCAATGGGGCTATGGTGGCCCTTTGCAACTCTCTTCATGGACTGTGATGCACTCTTTTACCTTGTCATATGTCTCCAATGGGGCTATGGTGGCCCTTGGCAACTCTCTTCATGGACTGTGATGCACTGTGTTACCTTGTCATATGTCTCCAATGGGGCTATGGTGGCCCTTGGCAACTCTCTTCATGGACTGTGATGCACTCTTTTACCTTGTCATATGTCTCCAATGGGGCTATGGTGGCCCTTTGCAACTCTCTTCATGGACTGTGATGCACTCTTTTACCTTGTCATATGTCTCCAATGGGGCTATGGTGGCCCTTGGCAACTCTCTTCATGGACTGTGATGCACTCTTTTACCTTGTCATATGTCTCCAATGGGGCTATGGTGACCCTTGGCAACTCTCTTCATGGACTGTGATGCACTCTTTTACCTTGTCATATGTCTCCAATGGGGCTATGGTGGCCCTTGGTAACTCTCTTCATGGACTGTGATGCACTCTTTTACCTTGTCATATGTCTCCAATGGGGCTATGGTGGCCCTTGGCAACTCTCTTCATGGACTGTGATGCACTGTGTTACCTTGTCATATGTCTCCAATGGGGCTATGGTGGCCCTTGGCAACTCTCTTCATGGACTGTGATGCACTCTTTTACCTTGTCATATGTCTCCAATGGGGCTATGGTGGCCCTTGGCAACTCTCTTCATGGACTGTGATGCACAGTGTTACCTTGTCATATGTCTCCAATGGGGCTATGGTGGCCCTTGGCAACTCTCTTCATGTACTGTGATGCACTGTGTTACCTTGTCATATGTCTCCAATGGGGCTATGGTGGCCCTTGGCAACTCTCTTCATGGACTGTGATGCACTCTTTTACCTTGTCATATGTCTCCAATGGGGCTATGGTGGCCCTTGGCAACTCTCTTCATGGACTGTGATGCACTGTGTTACCTTGTCATATGTCTCCAATGGGGCTATGGTGGCCCTTGGCAACTCTCTTCATGGACTGTGATGCACTGTGTTACCTTGTCATATGTCTCCAATGGGGCTATGGTGGCCCTTGGCAACTCTCTTCATGGACTGTGATGCACTGTGTTACCTTGTCATATGTCTCCAATGGGGCTATGGTGGCCCTTGGCAACTCTCTTCATGGACTGTGATGCACTGTGTTACCTTGTCATATGTCTCCAATGGGGCTATGGTGGCCCTTGGCAACTCTCTTCATGGACTGTGATGCACTCTTTTACCTTGTCATATGTCTCCAATGGGGCTATGGTGGCCCTTGGCAACTCTCTTCATGGACTGTGATGCACTGTGTTACCTTGTCATATGTCTCCAATGGGGCTATGGTGGCCCTTGGCAACTCTCTTCATGGACTGTGATGCACAGTGTTACCTTGTCATATGTCTCCAATGGGGCTATGGTGGCCCTTGGCAACTCTCTTCATGGACTGTGATGCACTGTGTTACCTTGTCATATGTCTCCAATGGGGCTATGGTGGCCCTTGGCAACTCTCTTCATGGACTGTGATGCACTGTGTTACCTTGTCATATGTCTCCAATGGGGCTATGGTGGCCCTTGGCAACTCTCTTCATGGACTGTGATGCACTCTTTTACCTTGTCATATGTCTCCAATGGGGCTATGGTGGCCCTTGGCATCTCTCTTCATGGACTCTGATGCACTGTGTTACCTTGTCATATGTCTCCAATGGGGCTATGGTGGCCCTTGGTAACTCTCTTCATGTACTGTGATGCACTCTGTTACCTTGTCATATGGCTCAAATATTCCTTATTTTTACAAGATTATTTCTAAACGTTGTTGATGTTTTCTTACATACTAATAAAAGACATGTAATTGCACGATTCTTTGTCCTCATTCTTCATGTTATTTTTTTAAAGCTCTAGTTTATCTTGTTGATCCTTAAAGGGACCTACCAAAACTATTTTTTTATTAAAAATCATATATGTAAGACAATTGTAAATGACTTTAAGATTAACATGTCCAATGTAATCTTATTATTTGTCTTTATATATTTTTCTCTTAGCTTTATCATTGCATGATTATGATTAGCATAGTAATTTTTTTATCTATGTATATATAGATTGTTATTTGTGTATATATGTATATTTCAATTTTCACATCCATGTGTGTATTTAGAAACTCTGCATGAATTGATGCACCTTTAACAAATGATCTGAGGATTGATACAATGATATAATCCCTGTAAAGTGTTCATTTTATTGAAATAGTATTGTCTATGTGTATCCTCTTTTTAAAAACAAAATAATGTCCCTTTAAGGGATGGTGAGCACAATTGTTAATGAATGTATTTCCATTTCTAAAGCGTTTTTGTCCTTTTTACATGAACAAGGACATATAATCTTATTAATAAACAATCTTATTGTAATGTTGACAGCACATGTATTTCATTTTCTATTCTATCTTATTGTAAAAGTGTAACCAAATAAATCTCTGTGTGTAATGCAAATATTTTAGATGATGAATATTTTTTTAAAAATATGTTAACAAAATAATTCTACTCCCATATATGGCTATAGGTAGGCTGACCATATTTAAACTTGAATAAATGACACATTTAATCAATCCATGTATCATTATTGTTATTCCAAAACAATCAAAACATATCTTAAAACATCAATGGCATATGTATTTCTCATGTGTATCTTTTAAATGTTAAAGATATACACCATAGCTATAGTTCAAGGGACAGTCAAGTCCGAAAAGATGATTCATGATTTGGTGACATTCCTAGATAGCAATCTAGACACATACTAGTTCCTAAAATATAAATACGTTTTTTAGTGATATGCCAAGCTGTCAACTGAGTCCTTGTATTGGCTGCGGTTTTTCAGCTATCTCGGATGCGCCATGTTGCTTAAAACGTCACCTGCTAGGCTGTCCAATGATTCCTTGTATTGACTGACGTTCTTACGTGATCAAGAATGTGCCTTTTATTGGATGGCGTTTTGACGCGATCAAGGATGCGCCTTTTTTTTGGGCATTCTTACGTGATCAAGAATGTGCCTTTTATTGGATGGCGTTCTTACGTGATCAAGGAAGCGCCATGTTAAGACGTCACATGCAAAGGTGGATTACGTAGTCCCGTAATATTTGTTTGTGCACGTTAAACACGTTTGTGACTGCAGCCAATTTTAAAAACCTTGCGAATATGTATTATTTGCATCATGTTACATTGTTGACCCGTAGCTGATAAAGACCACCACATTCTCTTTTGCTGGATGTCTGGTTGAATAAACGAACGAAAGCAAAATGTTTTCATGCATATGATATTTCGAGGCAAGTGCAAATCTCTATAGTCCATGTTGTTTAATATGTTTGTCAACAATATGTTCCTTTTTCTGAAAAATGACTGTTGTTTTTAATGTTAAAGATATCTAATTAATAAATATGCGCTATTGTGTTAGAATAAAGTAATCAATATGCATTTAGCTTTATCATATGCTAAATATATGATGCCGACTTCTTCTAAATGTAATTTCGTTGTATATTTTATTAACCCCTTAAGGACCAGCGACGTACCCTGTATGTCGCTGGCCTTTTTTTGGGACTTGATTATTTTATAGCGTGGTCTTGCCACCAGCGTTGAGACTGCTCTATTCCACAAAGCCTGCTGGAGGGAGGGAATTAATAGCGTGTTCTTGCTAGACTTGTGCTATTATGTCCTGAAAAAACCCTTAACGACCAGTGACATACATGGTACATTGTGGTCATTAAGGGGTTAAAGGTTCATTAGACACTCACATTATAAATCAAAACTTTTTATTTTGTCTCTAGATAGATAGTCCATTGTTTAACAAATACACGTTTCATTTTGCTTCTGTTCAAAGAAAATGTAATTAATTTTCAGACTCCTCGCCCAGCCTCTGAGTTTCATGTGAGTACCATCTCCAGCTTTCTCCTGTTTGTGTAAAGGGTCTTTTCATATGTTAATGATGGGGTATTGTCTTGTTTTACGGTTGTAATGGGGGTTCATCTATATTTTCAATAGAGCTAACCCGATTTTCTTTGAAAGTGTTTGAAGCTTTGTAATATTGATATCAGTATATGTTAATCTTGTTGTTTGTAGTAGTGTCTATTACATACAGTTCTGTTAAAAATATAGTATACTGTCCCTTTAATGCAAATGTTGATTCTTGTATCATGTATGAGTTCCACATTGTTTAATCTTCAAATATATTATTGTTAGCATATTTTCACCCCCCACTCCTAAAAGGACTTTAAACCATATTCATTGTTCAAACAAATGTCTTTCTTAAAAAAAATTAACACAATAATGTCTCTTTAAGAAAATATAATTTATTTAACACGTCAATATAAATCTGATTTCAATATTTAATTTTTGACCGAGTACATGTAGATATACCAACAAGCTTCAAATATGTGTTAGCATATGTAATTTTGTTAAAGGGACAGTTTAGAAAACAAATAATGTTTTGCATTATTATAAAAGTCAATTTTGTAATATCAATGATATCAAAGGTTTCTCACCAATTAATCATTTGTCTTTGTTTATTTAAATTTGCTAGCTAAACCTATGAGGTTCGTGTGCTCATTTCTTCGAGCTTGAAGAGTGCATGTAATCATTATACAATTTGACCACTAGAGGGCATTTGGATAGCATTTGTATATGTAAAACCTTGTGCTCATACAGCATATTATTTACCATGTATTGATCATTGATATCTAAAAGGTTGTTATGTCAGAATAACAAATAAGTGGTCATTTTTCCTAGGCATAGATACAAGGTTAAGCACATAAGTCACACGTATTTCTCCATGTTTTGTTGTTTCCAACTTGATAATGCGTAATACAGTGTTTTCTTTGTAATCAATAATTTTCTGACTGTCCCTTTAAGCTGTGTTATTGGCATTCAAACAGTAATATGCCATCATGGATAATTGTAATGGTAATTTTGTTTGCGATTCGGGAAACAGTTTGGACATCACATCACAGAAACCAATCAATATCATGAACAAGGATAGGTATGTGATGATGTGGTTTTCACACACTTATAACCCACACTCTGCAAACAATCTTCCTCCATGGACCCGGTCCCATAGAAGTAGATTATATACAGAGTGTGGTCCACAAGTGTATGAAAACCACATCATCACATACCTATCCATTACACATTAAATAAAAAAAACATTAAAGATGAAAATAAATACTTACTTCCTCTTCCTTCCCCTCTTCCCACGGGGCTGAGGCTCTGGGAGGGGCAACTGCTGACTCCGAAGAGTTCTCCTTGGAGATGTTGTGGGAAGAGTGGAAGGAAGAGTACTGGGACGACCAAGGTGAGGAGGAGAAGATGGCTGAGGAGGAGAAGATGGCTGAGGAGGAGAAGATGGCTGAGGAGGAGAAGCTGGCTGAAGAGGAGGAGATGGCTGAAGAGGATGAGATGGCTGAAGAGGAGTAGATGGCCCGGCAGGAGTAGATGGCCCGGCAGGAGTAGATGGGCCGGCAGTAGATGGGCCGGCAGGAGGAGATGGGCCGGCAGGAGGAGATGGGCCGGCAGCAGGAAGCCCAGAAGCAAGAGGCCCAGCAGCAAGAGGCCCAGCAGCAGGAGGCCCAGCAGCAGGAGGCGGACCAGGAGGTAGACCAGCATGCGCCTCCCGGAAAAAATTGAACATCTCTTGGTGCAGATTAAAGATTCTGTTTTGGCATTGTTCGATTCTATTGAGTATGTTTATTATTTGGTTTTGTCCTTCAATTATTTGATTTTGTCCATCAAGAATTCGAGTGCGGCCTTCGATATTTTGTATCCGGGAGTTACGCATCTGGTCTATGTAGTCCAGTAGAACCCGCACCTCCGCTATTTCCTCTTGTTGTGCTTGGCGGGGTACCCGTGCACGGCGGGGTGCCCGTGCACGGTGGGGTGCGGGTCCTTGAGGGTCCTTTGGTTCCGCGTGCTCCTCCTCTGCTTCCGGGGCCTCTTCATCAGCTTCCGTGCGCTCTTCGTCATGGGGGGCCTCTTCCCTCCGAAGTGGAAATTCCTCCCCACCACTCTCATCCCAGGGAGATAGATGAGGCTGTGTTTCTTGTGCTGCCTCCTCCCCAGACTCTGTATATTAAAAAAAAAAAGAAAAATGTATATATTAGCATATTTGCAAATCAAGCTTTAAATGACTTAGCTTACGATACAATTACAAATGCAGAATCATTAATCCACTTTGAAATCTAACAAACAATCAATACAATTTCCGCTTTTTCAAAACCGTGTTTGTGATATCTCTGGTCAATCTGAATGTTTTCGCGTTTGTTTTCAGTCTGTTTAAATGCACACCTAACCTATAGCCTAGATAGTGATGTAACCGCAAAGTAATTGAATGCGTGTAAACAACGTTATAGCATTAATCTGATCCTTAAAGGGACATGAAACCCAATGTTTTATCTTTCATGATTTAGAAGCATACATTTATTATCAACTTTCTAATGTACTTTTCTTATCTAATTAGCTTCATTCTCTGGATATTCTTTGCTGAAAAGCATATCTAAATATGCTTATAAGATGCTGATTGTTAGCTGAATATAGCTGCCTCCTGTGATTGTTTCACCGTGTGCATGGTTATTTCTTAATTAAAATATATATCAAGAATGATTCAAATTAGGTAATATAAGTACATTTGAATGTTTTGTAAAATTGTATTCGCTACTTCAATCATGAAAGTAAAGGTTTGCGTATAGTGTCCCTTGAAATACATTCGTATGTGAAATTATTGTTCAATGAGCTTACCGTCAGATGAGAGTGGCAGGTTCCCGGTATCAATTCCTCCGATACCGACTATTTCCACCTCGGAGATGCTGGGCCGCAACATTTCCTCCCATCGGCAGTACTCTATTTCCAGGGCAGGTCCGCCACCGGTTCCTGCGGCATGTCGGGCCTCCAGACTTAACTTTTTCTTGAGATCCATCTTACAGTCCGGGTAGCGATGTTTTATCGAATCAAGATCTCTGTTCCGGCCACCCACTGCATTGACTGCATTTCTTATCTCATTCCAGAGCCTCCTCTTGTCAGTCGGGGTAGTCTTCTGGTGCTGCAGCCTCCTATACCTGGCCATATAGGCCTCTATGAGGGCCTCCTTCTCCTTCATCGAAAACCTCGCCTCCCTAGTCGCCTTGGCCTTCCCCTGTGACGATGCCCTCTGTTTCCCGGACTGTGAAGCCCTACTCTGTCCGCCACTGGGCCCAGCCACTTGTTCATCTTGAACCAAGTGGTTGGGTCCACCCACCGCTTCCACCCCCGCTTCCTGCCCCCCTTCCTGCCCCCCTTCCTGCCCTGTTCCTCTCCCCCTCCCTCTCCTCCCCCCTCTACCTCTCCCCTGCCTGGCCTCCATCTGTTCCCTAAACTAAACCCCAAATAATAAAAAAAAAAGTGAGTGTGATGAAATGAAAGGGGGTCAAAATAAAGAACTAAAAAGACAAAAAAAGTGCTGAAAGTGTGAGAGGGATGTAAAAAAACAAAGAGGGTAAGGAGTATTTAAATAAACCAAAAGAAGAAGAAGACTAAAAGGAGGATATGTAAACTAAATGTAACTAGGGGATGGGTATGGGATGGGTATGGGGTATGGGATAAGAGTACATGGGATGAAAGGGAATGGGACTACAGGGAATGGGGTATGGAGTGTAATATGAGGGGGTAGGGGGTATGGAGTGTATGTAGTGTTATTGATAAGTGTATGTATGTATTGAATGTGTTTGCGTGTAAATGGGTTACGTGTACAGAAAAATCACTCGCTCGCTAACTCACACTACTACTAATTCTCACTAACACACTACTACTAATTCTCACTAACAAACACTCCCACTAACTCTCACTAACTACCAGTAACTTACGCTCCCACTAACAACTCTCACTAACAACTCCCACTCCCAGTAACTCACTCACGCTCCCACTAACAGACTCTCTCCCACTCCCACTAACTCCCACTAACTCACTCACGATAACACTAACAACTGACTCTCTCACGCTAACACTAACTCACTCACAATAATGCACCAACTCTCTAATCTTAAACCTCCAATCTCCAAAGACCCACCAGCAACACAGTCAAAGAAGCCCTGCTTGTGTGGTGCTTATATACCCTGTGTAAATGTTTAATGATGTACCAATTTCCATTGTAAATTGTGTTCAGGTGTGCTTTATTAGCAATTAATATTAGTGCAATGTGTATTAGTTGTGTGAATTTGCGCATGCTCATTTGGAGTTAGTATTTGTGGAATGTGTAGAATGCGATGATGTCATAGTGGTCGTTTTCTCTAACATTGTCCAATAGTATTCTTTTTAAATGTGAATTTGCGATGGTGTGTTATTAGTGAAGTGTTGTATATGTATGTTTGTCCTAATATATAGTGATATTGAATGCGATTATTTTTCTAGTGTATGTATATATTTTTTATTCCTTGTTGTTATTTTGCGATTTTCCGCATCTTAAAGTATATGCGTATTCCCCGTATTAAATTTTATTTCAAATCCCCCCGTTTGTGAATGTGTAATGCTTGTGTGCTTTGTTGATTGATTGTTGTTGTGATATTTGCGGCGTGTTATTGTTGTGCATGATGTGGGTATGCGTCATATGACCGAGCTGTGCGTATTCTCGCGAGATCGAGTGTTAGTTGAAAAAAGCTATTTTTTTGCTTTCCCATTGATCTCTATGGGAGACTGTCTTACGCGGGCAGTATTACGTGTGTGACATACACGCGTTAGGAGCATCGTTAGATGGTCTGTTTTGAACTCTAAATACCGGAGTCAAACAATGCCGTGCATTAGACATAAAACACGTGTGGCGTTAGCAACCCATCTACCGCCGAACTCCAAATCTAGCCGTTAGAGTTTATTTTTATTTTACAGTCAAGTTTGCATATATTTTAACTAGGTAGAATAGTTACTAAATAGTTATTAACTATTTACGAACTGCCTAGCTAAAATAAATACAAATTTACCTGTAAAATAAAACCAAACCTGTCTTACACTAACACCTAACTTTACACTACAATTAAATAAATTACCTAAATTAAATACAATTAACTAAATTAAATAAAAATACCTAAATTACAAAAAACAAACAAACACTAAATTACACAAAATAAAAAACAAATTACAAGATATTTAAACTAATTACACCTAATCTAATAGCCCTATCAAAATAAAAAAGCCCCCCCAAAATAAAAAAAAACCCTAGCCTAAACTAAACTACCAATAGCCCTTAAAATGGCCTTTTGCGGGGCATTGCCCCAAAGAAATCAGCTCTTTTACCTGTAAAAAAAAATACAAGCAACCCCCCAACAGTAAAACCCACCACCCACACAACCAACCCCCCAAATAAAACCCTAGCTAAAAAAACTAAGCTCCCCATTGCCCTGAAAAGGGCATTTGAATGGGCATTGCCCTTAAAAGGGCATTTATCTCTATTGCTGCCCAAACCCTAATCTAAAACTAAAACCCACCCAATAAACCCTTAAAAAAACTAACACTAACCCCCGAAGGTCCACTTACAGTTTTGAAGACCGGACATCCAACGTCAATGAAGCCAGGAGAAGTCCTCAGCGAAGCGGCAAGAAGTCCTCAGCAAAGCCGGAAGAAGTCTTCATCCAAGCCGGGAGAAGTGGTCGGTTGAGGAGGTCACGAAAGATGTCGTTGACAAATGCCTGGAAGACTGCAGGGGTGTTACACAGCCCAAAAGGCATTACAAGGTATTCGTAATGCCCCAATCTTGTGTTGAAGGCTGTCTTCCATTCGTGGCCTGGAGAGATGCAAATTAAATTGTATGCCCCACGTAAGTCCAATTTAGTAAAGAAGCGGGTATCCTGGAGCGAGTCATACAATTCAGTGAACAGTGGTATGGGATAGCGATTCTTGATGGTTATGTTGTTCAAAGCCCTGTAGTCTATGCAGGGTCTGAGTCCACCATTTTTCTTACCAACAAAACAGAAGCCAGCCCCAGCAGGAGAGGAAGAAGGGTGAATGAAACCTTTAGCTAGGTTCTCTTGGATGTACTCCTCCATGGATTTGGTTTTAGCCTTGGAGAGTGGATATGTCCTGCCTTTAGGAAGTGGGGCTCCAGGAAGGAGGTCGATCTTGCAGTCATAGGGACAGTGGGGTGGCAGCACATTGGCTGCTTTTTTCTCAAATACATCAACAAAGTCTGTATATACCAAAGGAAGGATGGAGGGAGTCTGGATGCTGGCTTCGGGAACACGGAGCAAAGGAGTGGAAGGAGTGCAAGGCAGGAGTGGAAACAGGAGGCACCCCAAGAGGCCAATTGTCCCTCAGCCCAGTCGAACTGTGGATTGTGTAAGCGAAGCCAAGGAAGGCCAAGGATGACAGGCTGAGCAGGGGAATGAATGACTTCGAACTGGAGCTGTTCGGTATGAAGAACACCGACGGTCAGGGTCAGGGGCGCTGACTCAAAATAGATCAAGCCTGAGCCAAGGGGGAGCCATCCAGGGTAGTTATCTTGAGACAATGTCTTTTCTGTAGAAGGGGTAGACCAGCTTGAATCATAAAACAGTGATCCAGGAAGTTGCCAGCTGCCCCTGAATCAATGAAGTGTGGACAGTATTCTGAAGTAAGGTAAGGGTAACAGGTACCAGGATCCGAGAGGACAGAGGGGATTTGGTAGAGATCATGCTTAGAGGTACCCCTGTGTTATCCTCTAAGCATTGGCTTTTCCCAGCTGAATGTCACAGTCCTTTAGTTGGTGGGAGTTTGAGCCACAATAAATGCATAGTCTCAGTCTCCTTCTTCTCTGTCTCTCGGACTCTGAGGGTTTGAAGCAGGAGAGGTCCATGGGTTCCTCCACTGAGGTAACTGGAGCTGCCGAAGGGGTGGAGGATATCACCTGAACCAGAGGAACAGAGGGACGGGAAGGAAGGACCCTCCTTGTTCGGTCTCTCTCCGCTTGTCTCTCCTGAAAGCGAGAGTCCAGGCTGATACAAAGCGCTATAAAGTCATCCAAAGAAGAAGGAACATCCAAATAGGTGAGTTCATCCTTTATACGTTCCTGCAGACCCCTCCTAAAGGCTGCCTTGAGAGCACTATGTTGTAGAGTTTAGACTTCCTAGCGCTCAAAGCAAATACCCCATAAGGAAAGAGTCAGAGCTTACAATGTGGTTGAAAATAAAAAGGATTTTATTCAACTATAAAACAACAATATAAAAAGTTATAAGAGAGCACTGCCATCCCAAGTGGTTTAAAGTGCCAAGGTGCGAAACTCAATGGCAAACTGAGCCACGGTTCTGTTGTCCTGGCGAAGATCCAGGAGGGAATACTCCACAGCAGAGGTACGGCCTGAAGTCCCAAACACAGCAGAAAAAGCAGAAATTAAATCATCAGCATCATGCAGGAGTGGAGCATCCTGTTCCAGAAGAGGAGAGACCAAGGCTAGGGCCTTGTCTTTCAGCAAGGAAATGATAAAGGTGACCCTTGACTGGGGAGACTGAAAGGTGTGGGGATCATTACGGAAGTGCAGCCTGCATTGGTTAAGGAAACCCCTGCAATCCATAGTACCTTCATACTTATCAGGCAAAGGTATCCGGGGTATGCTTCCAGAAGCAGAGGGAGGAGCCACAGTACTGGGAGCAGGGACTGGTGGTGTAGCAACAGGATCAGAACTCCTCAAAATGACTAGTAAGGAGAGTTGAGCGGTGATAGCCTCTAGCTTGGAATCCATATTCTGCAATTGTGTAGTATGGGTTCCCAACATCTGTCCTTGGAGATAAACAACTTGTGTCACCTCATCTGGTTCCATGGACCAAGTATAATGTAAGGCTCGTGGGATACTCCTCTATCAGACCGGACTTGGCCAGTAGTCTTGTTATCCCGGCATCGGGAATATCCCAGAGCAGAGAATATCAGGAAAATGAGGAGAGCAGCACTCACCACAGACTGGACAGCACAAGGCAAATTATGCAGACAGAATATGGCAACAGAGAACCAGTCCAGCAGATTAGGGGTTAACCAGTAAGCATATTGAGACAAGCAGGGTTCAGGCAACAAGGTATCAGTCCAGCAGTTTAGGGGTTAACCAGTTAGCATAGTGAGACAGGCAGGGTTCAGGCAACAAGGTATCAGTCCAGCAGATTAAGGGTTAATCAGTTAGCGTAGTGAGACAGGCAGGGTTCAGGCAACAAGGTATCAGTCCAGCAAATTAGGGGTTAACCAGTTAGCGTAGTGAGACAGGCAGGGTTCAGGCAACAAGGTAGCAGTCAAGCAAATTAGGGGTTAACCAGTTAGCGTAGTGAGACAGGCAGGGTTCAGGCAACAAGGTATCAGTCCAGCAGAATAGGGGTTAACCAGTAAACGATCAGTCACTCCCAGAAGCACAAGAAAGTAGCACCTATACTTCGGCAGTGACAGATCAATCACTGCCCACCTACATACCTGTGAATGGCGCCAAGGGACCGGCCGGCATCAGGAGTGTGCAGCGATGATGTCAGCGCCGCACACCTCCTGAGCCGTCACAGCCCTAGGTAACGAGCATGGAGAGGACGCCGCGTCCCTAGCAACTGCGAGGCGTGACACTCTGCTTCAGAGATATATATTAGGTCCAAAAGTGACCTACCTTGTTCTACTTGCTTTTATTCCCTGGCCTGAGCCCTCTGCTTCCCTGGTCTAGGAGACATCAGGTCCAATATTAGCCTCAGTCAGATAGTGAGAGAAAAATCTGTCATATTAATAAGTGGCCTACCTTGTTGTTGTTGTTTTACCTTTTATATACTAATACAGCTCTGTTCTATAGATATTATATTTTAGATCTAAAAGTGGTCTATCTTGGTCTACTTGTTGTTTTTAACTGGCCGGAGCCCTCTCCATCCCTGGTCTAGGAGTCATCAGGTCCAATATTGGCCTCACTCAATTAGTGGGAGGAAAATCTGTGTCATATTGTTCTTATTATAACATACATAAAAACATGAGGTTTACATAGATTTATTTATGTTTTAACTTTCAATTTTATTGATGTTGATGCATATTTTCCACTATATGCTCTGAGGTATGTGTTGTATAATCATAAACAAAGAAATGTTTGTTAATGTAGTTAACTAGCTACATAACACACATCAATATACTTTTTTTTTCTACACACCTCATACCACTAACATGAATCCAAATATGACCATACTGTTATTCATGATAACTCTTTTCTCACACAAATTTTGTTCACATCACTACAGCCATAAGCACACATCTCTAACTGGAAAACAAATTATCATACACCATGGCCTGCTCTGTTGCTGTAACTTATCTGCTGAATTCTGGTGGAGGGTTATAAAAAATAACCCTCCTACCCCCACCTCACAAAATTATAAAGTATCACATTCACTATATGGCCAAACAAAAATGATTTCCAAATTCCTATTCCTTATGTTACTTGCCCTTGCAAATGAAGTAGAGTCTAACCCTGCTCCACCAACAAATTCCATTCCTAGCCTTCCAACTAAAAAAGGCCTCTCCTTTGTGCACTGTAATATCCGCAGCTTACTACCAAAAATTGAGGCACTGCAAGCATGGTGTTTACAATACAAGCCCACAATCATTGTGAGCTCTGAATCATGGCTAATCGCAAAAATACCTGACTCTGCCATTGCAATACATGGGTATTCATGCCATAGAAATGATAGCGCAAAGAGAGGAGGCAGCATTGTAATTTATGTTGACAATTCCACAAAGTACACCCCTTTACAAAAATATAGCTCTCATGCCACCTTTGATTCCTTTCTGGCACACTTGAGATCCTGTGCAGTAAATCAATCATTGTTGCAGGAATCTACTGCCCACCAAGCTCCCCTGTGCATTCCATTTCTGACATAGCACATCTCCTTAGTGAAACCATAGCTCAAAACCCAAAAAGTGAAATTTTAGCTTTTGGAGATTTTAATATTGATTGGCTGAATCCAAAAAATAATAGTTGTCGCTCACTGTTTAAATCTTTGCAGCTAACGCAATTAATCTCCTTCCCAACTCGCATAAACATCAAAATCCATAATCACACCCTGCTCGACTGGATTCTCTCGACTTTTCCAAACCAAACCCATGAGGCAGGTGTTCTCCATAACAATTTCTGTGACTACTGCTTAGTGTACTGCGTGTACAAAATAAAGGCAGCTAAATCCTCTCCCAAGGTTAAAACCACCAGGTCTTTCAAAAAATGTAATCTTCAATCATTTCTTATTGACATCCAGAACCTCCCCTGGCACAGATTAAACCTAATCCCTGATCTAGACTCTGCAGTTGAATTCTTTCAGTCTGAACTCCTACAAGTTTGGAATTTACATGCCCCGCTGCGTAAGGTGAGAGTAAAAGGAGCACACTTGAATTGGATCACAGATGACCTCATTCAAATGTACCAGTTTCGGGATTCATTGTGGTCAAAGTTCAAGCATACAGGCTATATGAACGATCACTGTGTATATAGACAATGGCGAAACACAGGTGGCCCTTGTTTTACAACAGTTCAATTTACACTGTTTCAGAATAACAACCTTTTTTTCCAGTCATGTGACTGCTATTGAACAGTAGTGCATTTATTAAAATAGCCAGTAGGTGGAGCTGTCCGCTTGTGTTGCAGCAAAGCCAAGCAAGCTGAAATTAATCAGTTTAACCAGACCTGAGCTATCGAGCAGATTTCAAAGGAACAAGATCTTCCTGTCTATAAATCAGTCCAGATTGGAAAGCATAGAAAGAACTGTTTGCAGAAAAATGCAAGTGAAGTCTGTGTTGTGTGAGTATTGTATTAAGTTTATAATGCTGTTTAGCAAATGTTTTTGTTCATTTAACTTAGTTTAATTATATATTCTGTGTTGTGAGATTATTTTATTAGGTTTATAATGCTGTTTAGCATTTAAAGTCTTCATTTCAAAGCTTTAAAAATAATGTATTAGGTGTTACTTATGACAATTTTGAGAGGGGCCTGGAACCTAACTCCCTCACTTCCCATTGACTTACATTCTAAACTGGGTTTCAATTTACAACGGTTTAGATTTACAACCATTCCTTGTGGAACCTAACCCCAGCGTAAACTGAAGGCTACCTGTATATGCACTAAACAAACAAAATTGACCAAGGCCCAATATTTCTGTGAAAATCTGAACAATAACATATCAAACCCTAGAAAGTTTAGGAAACTCATAAATAACTTACAAAATCCCCCAATCCACTCCCAACCCCCCACTGTCAATGTGGACAACCAAACCCTGCATCTCCCCTTAGAATTAGCAAATGCCTTTAATAGTTATTTTGTCAGATGCTCCACCACCCTGATTGACAAACTAATAAATGACACGCATCCTGAAACTACAAATGTGGATCAGGCCCCACTAAATAAGCAAAGACCCAAGTTAGAGAAGTTCAATTTTAGACCTGTACCCATCAATATCATTAAGAAACACCTTTATAATCTAAAAATGAAAAACTAGTCTGAATCTTATCAAATCCCAGCAATGCTGTTGAAGCTCAGTGCGCTGGCAATTGCTAAACCTGTCACAACCCTAATTAACGAATCCTTGGTGTCTGGATACATACCCAAACTTTGGAAAACTGCAAGAGTAGTGCCTATCCATAAAAGTGGGGAGTTAACCTTGGTTTCTAATTATCGCCCTATATCTTTGCTCCCAGTATTGTCAAAAATCTTAGAAAAATGCGTCCATACACAACTATGTGAGTATTACCAACAATCTAACTACCTGATCAATCAGGTTTTCTCCCGAATCACTCCACTACAACTGCCCTCCTAAAAGTTTGCAACGACATCCAAACTGGCATGGAACAAGGAGACCTAACTGGAGCAATTTTCCTTGATTTTGCAAACGCCTTTGACACAGTAGACCACGACATACTACTGCTCAAGCTAAAAAACTCTGGTATTGCTGATCATCCGTTAACCTGGTTTCGATCGTATGTATCGGATCGATCACAATATTTATCCATTTCTGACAGCGACTCCCTCCCTCTCCCAGTCACGTGTGGTGTTCCCCAAGGTTCCATTCTCAGCCCCCTACTATTCACATTATTTATAAATGATCAGCCTAATGTCTGCAAATCCTCAACTGTAAACATGTACGCAGATGACACGGTAATCTATGCAAACAATTCCGATCTGCCGCAGCTTGAAGCAATGCTCCAAGACCAGTTCACAGAGGTAGAAAAGTGGATCTTAAAAAACAAACTCTTCCTAAACACTGACAAAACTGTTACAATGATCTTGGGAACGGGACCTAAATTACACAAACACAAAATTCCCATCTTCGCATCAAAACAAAATCTAATAGCACGCTGACCGCAGTCCACTCTTTCAAATACTTAGGTATGTTGTTAGACCACAATCTATCTTTTGGCCTCGACATAGAAAAACTTGCATCTAAACTTTATCCAAAACTAGGTGCCCTGTACAGAAACAAATCCTGCCTCAGGCCTACAGTAAAGGAAAAGATTGTACAGCAAATGCTGATGCCTATCATGGATTATGGGGACATAGTATACGCACCTGTACCGCAAACTTACCTTAATAAACTTAATAAATTGTATAACTCATTCTGCCGCTTTGTGCTACAATGTAACTACAGGATCCACCATTGTGACATGCAAAAAGAACTAAACTGGCTGTCACCGGAATCCAGATGCACCCTTCATCTTTCCTGCCTTGTGTTTAAGAGCCTTTCTGGGAAGCTCTCACCCTACCTGAGCAGAATGCTCTCCCTGGCTATTCCCACCTCCTATAACCTCCGATCCAGTACAAGCACATTATTTAGCTTGCCTCAATACAAAAAGAAAGCAGCTAGATCCTCCTTTTCCTACAGAGCACCACAATTATGGAATGACCTCACGCACACTTTGAAAATTTCCCCAAGCCCAAGCCTAACATCCTTTAAGAGATCCCTCTCTACATATCTCAAAACAAAATGCACCTGTCATGGTTGATTAAATATTTCCTACCGGTTCTATGTTAAACTTTTGCATATATTGTGAATTATTATTGTTTTTGTATTTTATTGTACCCTATTGTATCAATGCAATGTTTTGTGGTCCCAGGACATACTTGAAAGCCAGAGAAATATCAATGTATCCTTCCTGGTAAAATATTTTATAAATAAATAAACTTCTTAATTTTCCATTAAATGTTGAATGTTACACCTACTAAAATATATAGTCAGCATTTTCTGTATTTTGCTTTAAAATATGCAGGGACAAATTGCGAGTGGAGCGCATAAGGGATTTATCTCTGGGTTTTGCGCTCATCGGGCTTACTGCTGTAGTTACAAGTTGAAAGTAAATGCCATAGCAATTTACGCTAGAATGATTACCGCAACTTCAGAGCTCTGCTAAACTGTTTAACAGCACATAAAAGTTGCCCAAAACAGATCAAAAATACATTTAAAAGTACGGTTACACTCATAATAACACTGTCTGATAATTTTTTATTATTATTTTAAACTGCATAAAAAAGTTATAACGGCTCAAAGATATGAGGTCTCAGGTGTTAAAAATAAAAGGCAGGCAAAGGGCTTTATCATAGAGATCCATACATGTACATGTCTAAATATGTATATGTACCTTTTGAGAGTTTTGATCACCAAAATGTCACAATAAACATCACAATAAATTTGTTTATCTTGAAAGTCCAGTGAGTGCGGATCTTTAAACTTTTGCATATACATATATATATATATATATATATATATATATATATATATATATATACATACACACACACACACACACACACACATATATATACACTGTCAGAAAAAAATGTGCAAAAATTGTACCTTTAGGGGTACAACAGCTTGTCACTGGGGCAGTACCCTCAAAGGTACACCTACTGTACCATTTAAAATGGGTACAAATTAGTACCCTTGCAGATTGTACCTTTCAACTGCAAATATGTACCTTTGGTGACTAGATTGGTTCTCAGTCCTATGGTACCATAATGTACCCATAAAAAATGGTGCAAATCTGGCCTTTTAAGGGTACTGCCCCAGTGACAAGCCCTTTGTACCTCATGATGGCAAATTTGTACTCAACACAACATAATACAAACAATGTTTCATTAAATTTAGCATATAACATTCAAATATGCATACTTTTTCAGGAAGTATTACAATAGCTACACTGCAGCTTTAATAAAAAGTTTGTATAGTTAACTGTACCAATTTCAAAGACTGCTACAGAACCACCTGAAATAACCAGGCAAACAACCAATTCCAAAAAGAACTACTCAATGTGTTTTATATCACTCTGTACTAGACTCTAAAAACACCCCATTTAATTTAGGGTGACATGCCACATAAAACATAAATATATAGAAAACATATAGAAAACAACGTAATAATAAAATATAACTCTACCGAAAAGAAGGAGGATTCGGGGGAGGGATAAACGATAAAACTCACAACCATACATTGAATTGTCACTCTATGCAAAATATATGCAAATGAGTCTATTTTCCTAGTACACACTTTGGTGATGAACCTGCTACCAATAGATGGAGCTGTGTTACACATGTCAAGGAACTTTCAACCAACAGATGGCGCTATGGCAAGTGTTACATAATGTCCATGTATTTGACTGGGGAACGGTTACACTTTTATTTTTTTATTTTTTTTAAAACTGGTTCTTAAACAGCTCTTGTTTATTTTATAGAGTTTAAAAAAAAAATTATTTGTACTTTTAGTTAATACATTTGCTTTATGTTTAATAGTTAACATATTGATGCTCTAAATATAAACATTAAAGTGTTAAGTGCTTGTTTGCTATTTAGAACCAGCAACACAGTATCATTGAATATATGGGTTATTAAAGGGACAGTCTAGTCAAAATTAAACTTTCATGATTCATATAGGGCATGACAATTTAAACAACTTTTATCACTAAATATGCTTTGTTCCCTTGGTGGTATTTTTGAAAATCTAAACCTAGCTAGGCTCAAACTGATTTCTAAACCATTGAAAACCGCCTCTTAGCTCAGAGCATTTTGAAAGTTTTTCACAGTTAGAAAGTACTAGTTCATGTGTGTCATATAGATAACAATATGCTCACTCCCATGTAGTTATTTAGGAGTCTGCACTGATTGGCTAAACTGCATGCTTGTTAAAAGCAATGAGATAAGGTAATCACAGAGATATAATGTATATTAATAGAACTGTGTTGATTATACAAAACTGGGGAATGGGTAATGAAGGGATTATCCATCTTTTTAAACAATAAAAATTCTGGTGTAGACTGTCCCTTTAAGTTTTTTTTTTTATTTGCCCACTTCTTGCATATTACCAACAACAATTGAACATAATTATTTTGCTGACAGTTATGTGAATATGAATAATTGAGCTGTACAAATGATATGGAATTGCAGGGTTTAGCAGCCTTGAATCACCCATCCCACTCAACCTTTTAGTCACACAAGTGATTGTACCTTTTTGGGGGGATTAAATGGTACAGACATGGACCCTTTGACAGTTGGAAACATATCTGTAGCTTATTTACCACTAAATGGTACATATTAGTTCCTTAAGGTGTAATTATGATCCATTGAGGGTACAATCACAGCAGTTGTACCCTAAGTGTTCACAAACGGACCCCAACCGTACCCTTTTTCTGACAGTGTATATATATATATATCAAAATAACAAGACTATTGCATTGAGCAATGACACTTTTTTATTGGACTAACTTTACATTTATAAGTTGACAAGCTTACGGAAGAGTTCCTTCCTTTATCAAGTCTGAAGCAATACTAACCAATTCAATGGAATTTACAGATTATATCTTAAAACACAGAATAGCTAAGAAGACAGAAAGTGCAGGGAGAGGAGAAGGTGTCGTAAAAATCATGAGGGGGGCTTAGGTAACAGGCAGACAGTGTCCAGTGTAGGAGAACAGACGGGAAATATATAGCTATACATAGAGCATATACTGACATAAAGTTATATATCAACATTGAATCAATATCTATAAAGATGTGAAATTGTATATACAGGTGGAATTCAAAAGTTAAAAAAGACAAAAGTGTGGACATAGGCTTACCTGTGTACCTTTGTATAAAGAATGTGGAATATACAATGTAATTTACTAACCAATTCAATGGGTGAGTGGCTAGGAATCTCTGTTCTAAGTTAGCCATGAAGAGGTTTGTGTACTAAGATTCCTAGCCACTCACCCTTACAAACCCTTCAAATACTTTCGCTACATAGATGATATTTTCATCATATGGACAGAAGGAGAAAAAACCTTGAACATTTTCATAAATCACTTAATCTATTTAATGCAACAATCAAGCTTAAAATGAACTTTTCTAGAGACTGTGTCAACTTCCTGGATACAACAATATCCATCACAAATGGCAAACTGCACTCATCTGTATACAGGAAACCAACAGATAGATGCAGCTACCTCCACAGCTTCAGCTCCCACCCCAATCACATTAAAAAATCCATAATCTACAGTCAGGCTATAAGATACCACAGAATTTGCTCAGATACCAAGGACCGTGACAAACACCTCATCACACTGTCCCAATCATTCAGAGAAAAAGGTTACAAAACAAGGATTATAAATAAAAAAATTAACTCTGCCCTCAATACTCCACATGAACACTTACTACAATACAGGGAGAAGAAAAACATATCACGTATCCCACTAGTAGTCAAATACAACCCTGCTGTGGAAGGGATACAAAAAAATCATAAAAGACTTACAGCCACTACTCTTAGAGGATCTCCCACTCAAAAAAATCTTTCCAAAGCAGAAACTGGTACATAGGTATCTACCCCTTGAGAAAAAGAACACTCAGAATGGAACCAAGTGCTTCTATAAAGCTCTCTGCAAACCATGTCAACACGTTTGTGAAAGCAGTACAGCAAATCACAATAATAAATCCTATAAAATTAAAAGGGCATACTCCTGTATATCTGCAAATGTGGTATACATGATACATTGCACTGCATGTGAAGTGGAATGCTATATTGGAGAAACAAGCCAAAATCTGCACCTTCGGATGAACTTACACAGACACTCAATCAAAAACCACTGTGAAACAAAATACTGCACCCCTGTTGGTGACCATTTCACCCAACCTGACCACTCCATCCAAAACCTCAAAATCAAAATTCTCAGAGACAATTTCAAAAACACCATGGAAAGAAAAACCTTTGAAATGAAAATGATAATGCATTTCAACTTGTTTAATTCTGGACTAAATGTGGA